>NC_133325.1:781578113-781652268 GCF_042186555.1 Aquarana catesbeiana | reverse complement strand
CATGTGACAATCCTTGGTTCCCTCGGTAGATTGCACAGAATTTTTTTCATTGTATTATAGAATTCAGGATGGGGGTTTGTTCTGACATTCAGAAAGTCAGTAATTTCCTAAAGCTATAGTTTATTCCGATTTTTTTCTATCAACATACTAATGCAGTTTTTAAAGAAAACCTTAACATTTGCATTACATACTTCTTCATAGACCCAGTGACACCATCACTAGATCTTAGATCTTCTCTATGCGATACAGGCAAATCACTGCTGGGGGGCAGAGGCTGGCAGGGGGCTGTACATAGTTTCCTGAAAACATAACGGCACCTTGCCTGAGCCTGTCTCTTAAAATAGAACTATAGACTCACTTCAGAGGACACTTGGCCTGCCCTGAAATGCCTTTTGCAATCTGCTCTAGCCTCCTCCACCATATGAGACAGAAGGACTACTGCTGACTCTTCTGGGTGCAGAGCTATCTCAACCTGTCCTCCAGCCCTGTTCAGGGCCTCTGCACTAAACAGGATAACTGCCGCAGCACCTCTATCTCCAGAACATTTCTCCCCAAGGGGAAAGACTCACTGCAGAGAACACTTGGCTTGGCCTGAAAGACCTTTTGCAACCCACTCTATAGCCTCCACCACCATGAGAGATAGAAAGACTTCTGCTGACTTTTCTGGGTGCAGAGCTATCTCTACATGTCCTCCAACCCTGTTCAGGGCCTCTGCACTAGACAGGATAACTGCCGCAGCACCTCTATCTCCATAACATTTCTCCTAAGTCCTCCAAGGGGAAAGACTCACTGCAGAGAACACTTGGCTTGGCCTGTAAGACCTTTTGCAACCCACTCTATAGCCTCCACCACCATAAGAGATAGAAGGACTTCTGCTGACTTTTCTGGGAAGAGCTATCTCTACCTGCCCTCCAACCCTGTTCAGGGCCTCTACACTAAACAGGATACCTGCCGCAGCACCTATATCTCCAGAACATTTCTCCTAGGTCCTCCAAGGTGAGAGACTCACTGCAGAGAACACTTGGCTTGGCCTGAAAGGCCTTTTGCAACCTGCTCTAGCCTCCACCACCATAAGAGACAGAAGGACTTCTGCTGACTTTTCTGGGTGCAGAGCTATCTCTACCTGTCCTCCAGCCCTGTTCAGGGCCTCTGCACTAGACAGGATAACTGCCGCAGCACTTCTATCTCCAGAACATTTCTCATAGGTCCTCCAAGGTGAAAGACTCACTGCAGAGAACATTTGGCTTGGCCTGTAAGACCTTTTGCAACCCACTCTATAGCCTCCACCACCATGAGAGATAGAAGGACTTCTGCTGACTTTTCTGGGTGCAGAGCTATCTCTACCTGTCCTCCAACCCTGTTCAGGGCCTCTGCACTAGACAGGATAACTGCCGCAGCACCTCTATCTCCATAACATTTCTCCTAGGTCCACCGAGGGTGGAGAGACTCACTGCAGAGAACACTTGGCTTGGCCTGAAAGGCCTTTTGCAACCCGCTCTAGCCTCCACCACCATAAAAGACAGAAGGACTTCTGCTGACTTTTCTGGGTGCAGAGCTATCTCTACCTGTCCTCCAGCCCTGTTCAGGGCCTCTGCACTAGACAAGATAACTGCCGCAGCACTTCTATCTCCAGAACATTTCTCCTAGGTCCTCCAAGGGGAAAGACTCACTGCAGATAACACTTGGCTTGGCGTGAAAGGCCTTTTGCAACCCGCTCTAGCCTCCACCACCATAAAAGACAGAAGGACTTCTGCTGACTTTTCTGGGTGCAGAGCTATCTCTACCTGTCCTCCAGCCCTGTTCAGGGCCTCTGCACTAGACAAGATAACTGCCGCAGCACTTCTATCTCCAGAACATTTCTCCTAGGTCCTCCAAGGGGAAAGACTCACTGCAGATAACACTTGGCTTGGCGTGAAAGGCTTTTTGAAACCCGCTCTAGCCTCCACCACCATAAGAGACAGATGGACTTCTGCTGACTTTTCTGGGTGCAGAGCTATCTCTACCTGTCCTCCAACCCTGTTCAGGGCCTCTACACTAGACAGGATAACTGCCGCAGCACCTCTATCTCCAGAACATTTCTCCTAGGTCCTCCAAGGGGAAAGACTCACTGCAGAGAACACTTGGCTTGGCCTGTAAGACCTTTTGCAACCCACTCTATAGCCTCCACCACCATGAGAGATAGAAGGACTTCTGCTGACTTTTCTGGGTGCAGAGCTATCTCTACCTGTCCTCCAACCCCGTTCAGGGCCTCTGCACTAGACAGGATAACTGCCGCAGCACCTCTATCTCCATAACATTTCTCCTAGGTCCACCGAGGGTGGAGAGACTCACTGCAGAGAACACTTGGCTTGGCCTGAAAGGCCTTTTGCAATCTGCTCTAGCCTCCACCACCATAAGAGACAGAAGGACTTCTGCTGACTTTTCTGGGTGCAGAGCTATCTCTACCTGTCCTCCAACCCTGTTCAGGGCCTCTACACTAGACAGGATAACTGCCGCAGCACCTCTACCTCCAGAACATTTCTCCTAGGTCCTCCAAGGGGAAAGACTCACTGCAGAGAACACTTGGCTTGGCCTGAAAGGCCTTTTGCAACCCGCTCTAGCCTCCACCACCATAATAGACAGAAGTACTTCTGCTGACTTTTCTGGGTGCAGAGCTATCTCTACCTGTCCTCCAGCCCTGTTCAGGGCCTCTGCATTAGGTGACTGCATCGGCACAATGTGGGCACTTTTGGCCCCCATGCATCCTTAACTTTTGGTCCTTCCCAACCTGGCTTAAATATGGGCCCAGACTCACACAGGAGATCACTACAGAACGGCCCTAGCTAAAAGGGACCTAGCACCTGATTACACTACCCTGTGTTACCACACACTATACTGGAACAGAGCCACCTAGTGGCAGGCTAGACAACTGAATCCTGTTTACAAACAACGAGGATACATTTTGCTGACTTCAGAGCTATAGATCTAACTCAACAAGGGGTGTGTTGGACCTCGGTGAGCAGACCACTGCTTTCACACGATTGTTTTTTGCTATAGCATGCTGGCAGGGGGCAGGCTTTTCTGCTTACAAAAAAAAAAAGCCTTCAGATTTAATGCAACTGGAATTGGGCTTTAAAATAAAAAAGTTTGGACTGGAGATTCACTTTAAGAATTTTAAGAATTTTAGCTGAGCCAGGAGATCCTTTTTTTTGCTCGGTAACCGTGGAGATTTCTCACTGACCGCCGCTTGCCTCCTCACCCCCCGAACGAAATTATATTACAACAATGAAAGTGTGACTGAGTATCTATAGATATTCCATTTCAGCTGAGTTATCTGCTCACAATGCACAGAAATTTTCAATCCTCTAACATTTCATTTCTTTTCTCCGATGCCTATTATCATTTTTGAAGCACTTATCTTCATCAGTCTGTGCAGAACGTCAATAGCGACGGGGTTGAAGTACAGAAAAATGAAGTTTAACCTGAGATCTCGTTGGAGAGCCTGAGAGCCGGATTCCTGGATAGATGACCGAATCAATATCTGATTTACAAATCGTTGGCGTCCCGGGGGAAATCAATTTCCAATCAGGTAGGATGAGCCTGAATGCATGATTAATATGGCTGAGGCTTGCAATATCCGTGTTTGTGTTTGCAGTAATGTATTTCATGCTTGTATAGGGGAATTAACTCTTCTGTGGCTGCAGTGTAAGGCACGAAGAGAGAAGAGAGAAATACAGTAGGGAAAGAGCCATTGAGAGATACAAGGTGAAGAGGATGCCATGGAGAGATCCAGAAAAAGAAGGATGCATGGAGACAATGGCATAACTAGAACCTTCAGGGTACCAGTGCAAGAATCATGCCAGGGCCCTTCCCTCAAAGCCCCGTGGTGGTGGAATGCCAGGGCCCCCTTTAAAGTGTGATCTCTCTTGACCCTGGTAGTTTCGCAACTAGGGTCAGTAGTTTTTTATTTTTCTTATTTTATTTTTTTACTAATTTTTATTTATTTATTTATTTATTTTTAGAAGCCCTGTTGGGGGGCCTTGGAAAGATATCAGGGGTATAAATAGATTGGAGAAAGAGCCATTGAGACATACAAGGTGAAGAGGATGCCACAGAGAGATCCCAAAAAAGAAGGATGCATGGAGTGGCGTATTTAGAACCTTCAGGGCACCAGTGCAAGAACCATGCCAGGGCACTTCCCTCCAAGCCCCGTGGTGGTGGAACGCCAGGGCCCCGTCTCAAGTGTGATCTTTGTGACCCTGGTAGTTTTGCAACAAGGTCCATAGTTTTTTTTACCAATTTTTATTTTTTTAATTTTATTTGCAATTTTATTTTTTTATTATTTATATATATATATTTTTAGAAGCCCTGTGGGGGGGGGGGGGCTTGGTGAGATATCAATAGATCTCTGTTTCACCTTTGAGACAGAGAAGAAAGATTGAGGACACAACAGCTATGGTTTACTGACTCTCCATTCAGAAAAAGAAGGGGCCGGTAAATGTTCATGCTCAGACAAATCCCCAGCAACAGCTGGGAGGGGGGCAGGAGAGAGTGCAGGGGGGACCGGGAAAGAGTACAGGACACAGCCCTCAATCTCCTTCTCTGTAGCCTCAGATGCACAGAATGAATGGACAGTAATAGCTCTGTACAGAGCTTCCTGTTCATTCACAAACCGAAGCATAGTAAAATCAGTTTACTATGGTTCAGTCATAAATGGACAGAGTCAATGATCGGTACGGATCACTGACTCTCCATTCAGAAAAGGAAGGGGCCGGTAAATGACACATTTACCGGCCCTATTCATGCTCTCCATCTTGACAGATATGACAAATCCCCCGCAGCAGCGGGCAGGGGAGGGGGCCAGGAGAGAGCCCAGGGGGCAGGGAAAGAGTACAGGGGGGCTGAAAAGCACACAGTGGGAGCAGAAAGAAGCTGGAAAGGAGGAGCGGTGGGGCAGCTGCATATTGAAGAACCGGGCTCTCCATTTTCCTCCTGCAGCAGCTGAATGCCCACTTCTCCTCCTCTTTCCGACAGGCATTCAGCGGCTGCAAGGGGAAAATGGAGAGATTGGTTCCTCTATATGCAAGCACTTTTCCTATCCAGGTGTACAGGGGGGGTTGCACGGGCACCCTGCCACATGGGGCCAGTTTTCAATTGAGACCCCTGTGACCCCAGTAGGTAGGCCCTTGCATGGAGACATAGAAAGAAAGAAAGAAAGAAAGAAAGAAAGAAAGAAAGAAAGAAAGAAAGAAAGAAAGAAAGAAAGAAAGAAAGAAAGAAAGAAAGAAAGAAAGAAAGGCAATAGGGAATAAATATACTGTAGTAAGGAAGGGGGGATAGAGTGAGAGGAAAAGATGGAGATGTGATGTATATTCCTCTATTTTCCCTCTTTTTAAAACATCTATCTCAACTTCTTGTGTCCCAATCAATTTGTTCTATATTTACTTCGATCTACATATACATTTAATACATAGATTATTCTCATTTATAGAACGGCTTTTTTCTGATATACAGTGTCCATCCAGTCTTCTCGTGGTTCTTCCTTCCTCTTTACTTCCAATCTTGAGGTTTCTACTATATTTTCCACACCCATTCATTCTTTTTGCCCATCCCATATGAATGTTTATATTATTATCAAAACATTTAAATCATTGAATTTATTTCATATCGGATTTTATAACTCCTTGTGGCTACCAGATGAATGGGTACGGATGCACATAATGTATTTTGTGCATGTATTTGATGTATACATTTTAATTTATGTTTTTATATCACATATGTATTATTTATTATTATTTTTTCATATGCATATACTAATAATTTTTATTTCTCATATGTACACCTATGTACATTATAGGTAGCATTCTAGGTATTTAGTGTTTCATTTCACACTTATTATATAGACACAGACACATATTTTTCCTTTCTACACAAATGCACTTTATATATGTATATGTCTTTAACCACCTCAATACAGGGCACTTACACCCCC
Organism: Aquarana catesbeiana; assembly: GCF_042186555.1. Taxonomy (NCBI): domain Eukaryota; kingdom Metazoa; phylum Chordata; class Amphibia; order Anura; family Ranidae; genus Aquarana; species Aquarana catesbeiana. Next base: position 781,646,297 of record NC_133325.1, on the reverse strand, counting down.
TTCCTGCCCAGACCAATTTTCAGCTTTCAGCGCTCTCACAGTTTGAATGACAATTACTCAGTCATGCAACACTGTACCCATATGAAAAAAAATGCCTTTTTCCTTGTTTCTGTCATAAAATTTTGCTAATTAGTAATTTTTCTTCATAAAATTTGGCCAAAATTTATACTGCTACATATCTTTGGTAAAAATAATTAGTGGATATTATTTGGTCTTTGTGAAAGTTATAGAGTCTACAAACTATGGTGCCAATCACTGAAAATTGATCACATCCGATCAGGCCTTCAGTACATCAGGTGAATCTCATTTCTTGAGACACTAACAAGTCAGGAAAGTACAAATACCCCCCAAATGACCCCTTTTTAGAAGGTAGACAATCCAAGGTATTAAGTAAGTAGCATGGTGAGTTTTTTAAAGTTTTTTTTTTCCCACAATTCTTTGCAAAATAAAGTTTTTGTTTTTTTTTACAAAATTGTCAAATTATCAGGTTATTTCTCACACACAGCATATGCATACAATAAATTACACCCCAAAATACATTCTGCTACTCTTCCCGAGTATGGCGATACCACATGTTTGAGACTTTTACACAGCCTGGCTACATACAAAGGACCAACATTGAAGTAGCACCTTCAGGCGTTCTACGAGCATAAATGACACATCTCATTTCTCAACCACCAATTAAACTTTTGAAGGCCCTGGAGCACCAGGACAATGGAATTGCCCACAAAATGACCCCATTTTGGAAAGCAAACACCCTAACGTATAATCTATGAAGCGTAATGAGTCTTTTGAACGGTTAATTTTTTTCCAGAAGTTTTTGGAAAATGTGGAAAAAAAATTAAAACGCATTTTTTTTTACACAAAGTTGTCAATTTATAAGATATTTCTAACACATAGCATGTATATAGCAAAAATTACACCCCAAAATACATTCTGCTACTTTTCCAGAGTATGGGGATACCACACGTGTGAGACTTTTACACAGCCTGGCCACATACAGAGGACCAACACTGAAGTAGTACCTTCAGGCGTTCTAGGAGCATAAATTACACATCTCATTTCACTCCTACCTATCACACTTTTGAAGGTCCTTGAGCTCCAGGACAATGGAGTTACCCACAAAATGACCCCATTTTGGAAAGCAAACACCCCAATGTATATTCTATGAGGCATGGGCTGCAAATAGGTACTTGGGTACTCTGATGGGCTGCAGATAGGTACTCGGGTACTCTGGTGGGCTGGAGACAGGTACTCGGGTAACTTGATGAGCTGCAGACAGGTACTTGGGTGCTCTGATGGGCTGGTGACAGGTATTCGTTTACTCTGATGGGCTGGTGATAGGTACTCAGTTACTCTGATGGGCTGGTGACAGGTACTTGGGTGCTCTGATGGGCTGGTGACAGGTACTCATGTACTCTGATGGGCTGGTGACAGGTACTCGGGTACTCTGATGGCCTGGTGACAGGTACTCGGGTACTCTGATGGGCTACAGATAGGTACTCGGGTACTCTGATGGGCTGGTGACTGGTATTCGGGTACTGTGAAGGGCGGTGACAGGTACTCAGTACTCATATGGACTGTGACAGGTACTCGGGTACTCGGTACTCATATGGACTGTGACAGGAACTCAGGTACGCATGTGGACAGTGACAGGCACTCGGGTACTCATGTGGACTGTGACAGGTACTCAGGTACTCGGGTACTCAGATGGACTGTGACAGGTACTCAGGTACTCATATGGACTGTGACAGGTACTCGGGAACTCAGATAGACTGTGACAGGTACTCAGGTACTCTGATGAACTGTGACAGGTACTTGAGTACTCTGATGGACTGTGACAGGTACTTGAGTACTCTGATGGACTGTGACAGGTACTTGGGTACTCAGATGAACTGTGACAGGTGCTCATATGGACTGACAGGTACTCAGATGAACTGTGACAGGTATTTTGATGGGTGGTGACAGGTCCTCTTTATTGGGGGGGGGGCACTCAGTGTGATTGGTGTACACTGTAAGCGGTAACGAGATATTACTGCAATCTCCTTCTCACACACGATCGGTGTGTGAGGAGGAGAACCCGGTAACATCTTGTTACCGCGGTTTGTTGACATTCAGTGATCGGCTGTTAAAGGATCACAGCCGATCACGTGGTAAACAGCCGCCGACCAATGGCTGTTTACTAGCGTCAGTGACGAGCAGTGGTCCCGGAAACACGCCGCCACTGACGTGCACGCGCAGCACGCTCGAGAAGACGCGCATGCGCCGTGCAAAGTGGGGCGGTACAACCTGTGATTGGCCGTGACTTCATCACGGCCGATCACGTGGTAAACAGCCATGCCCAATGGCTGTTCACCCCCCTCGGTGGTGAGCGGTGTCTCTGTGACACGCCGCCACCGAAGGAACAGGGATGCGCGCACATGATCGCGCGCATTCCCTGTGTAAATGGAGGGCCGTCATATGACGCCCTCCTAGAACGAGAGCCGCGCTGCCTGGCCGTCATATGACGGACGGCGGGAGGCAAGTGGTTAATGATGTATTTTTTGAATGTATATGAATGAGTAACAGTATACAATAATAATCACAATTTTTTTGATAGCACTATACATGCACATTTATCCAGCACTTATAGTTATTTCATTTTTCAGGTTCACTTTAAGTTAATTCACCTGGATACACATATGTGTCCTTATACTCAACCACACATGTTTGTTATTAACCAAATTTCATTTACATAATTGATTAGCTTCAATTAATTATACAACTGTTCACATGTTTAATATGCACTAGTATATATTTGTAGCAAAGTTTTGTGGTTGGATAGCTATGACTACGCACTATGGAGAGTATGAAAAACTTCAGATTTTTTACCCTGTACCCTGCTGTGGTTTGTACTTTTGTTATTTTACACAATAAAGGTGTTTTTATTGGAGTGCGGCTGTCCAGACCTTCCCTCTTCTAATTGCTATATACTTAGCCTGCCCCTGATGCTTCCACCTTGAGGAGAGTGCCATTTCCACACATCCACCTGGAGCCGTGATCCCTTCCCCAAAGGCCCTTGCATGGAGACGTATATAGAAAGAAAGAAAGAAAGAAAGAAAGAAAGAAAGAAAGAAAGAAAGAAAGAAAGAAAGATAGGCAATAGGGAATAAATATACTGTAGTAAGGAAGGGGATCGAGTGAGAGGAAAAGAGGGAGAGAGAAAGAGATACAGTATAAGGATGAGAAAAAGTGACCAAGAGGAAAGAGAGAAGGAAGGAAAGAGATATAAGTGTAGCACCCCTGCCCCCAAAAGGCATGTGAGAGATCCCCAGTGACAAGGAAGGCTGACATTCACCCCAATGCTAAATCTATGGCTAGAAATGGGAGGAGCATTGCGTGTCAGTAATTTTATAGGTTTTGAAAGATTTTAATTCCTCTGGCAACTCACAATGAGAGAGGGGTAGGAGCAGCAGAAGCCCAAAACAATGCCTGCAGACTCCAGATCCACTTCTTGATTGTACAGTGTTATAGGCATTCAAAGCGACTCCTGCAACAGTGTAAATGGTACCTTCGATTGACTAACAGACCTCTCTGTGCCTTCTTCCAAGAGAGTCACCAAGCCCTTGCAAGGATCTAGTTCCGTCCAACAGCGGAGTCTCCGTCCCTGGTCCTCGATCTTGGATCAGCTTCCCCTTTCTACCAGATGGGACAGCTTCTGGCCCAACTCTAAGCCTGCAGTCGCAAGCAGATGTCAGGACCTAACTAGGCTTCAGGCCTAGGGGGCCAGACAACTTGAAAGCACACCTCCCCAGGCTGGAGCCCAGGGTAAGGCGAGCCTCATGAAAAGAAGAAAAAGAGCGCACCAGCCTAGTGCATTATCCTTGACAGATTTATTAATTAAAAACAAGATAAAAACTACTCACAAAGGTCAAAGAAAAAAATTGCATGGTATATGGCACAGAGGCAATTATTCCAGTTGGTTGTCATTATTAAAGGGCCATAGTATATTGATTTATTTATTTATTTAATTGGTTTTTATTATTATTATTGTTGTTAATGAATTTTGTTGTGTATACTAGAATTTGGGTTATAGTTGTAATTTCTAGTCCCTAATTCTAGCTCTAGTATTAATTTAAAATTGAAATTAAAATTGAACTTTAGTTTTTAAGTTTTTTAAGTTTTTGAGTTTTTAAGTTTTTAAGTTTTAAGTTTCTTGACTTCTCAAATATTTTTATATATGCATGTGTATGATCTGAAGTACAAACATCCCATAACAGGTAGGCTGAAAGGATAATGCCAATGGTTATCTATAGACAAGCCAAGGCATCCCAGAGGATCTGCTCATCTCCCCTCATCAATACATTACTAATAACAGAGAACGCTGGACAATGTTTAGGAGTTTAAAATCAGGGATGTACCTTATGGTGTATGGATCAGATGGCATCTCCTCTGCTCGAGTGCGTTGTCTCTGTGGGGGCTGTGACTGTGTGCGAGCCTCACAAGCCTCACAAGAGATGTATGTCCTCCTACTGACAGCAGGAAGAAACAACAGTACTACTGAGCTTTGGGGAAGACTAAATGAGTGCAGACTACAAGTCGGCTTGGACCGTTTACAGCTTAGCAAATTACATTTGGGGTAGGGTGGCACCTGCAACACAGTAAATGGAACCTTCAATTGGATAACAGACCTCTATGTGCCATCTTCCAAGAGAGTCACCAGACCCTTGCAAGGATTAAGCTCTTTCCAACAGCAGAGTCTCTATCCCTGGTTCTCGATCTTGGTTCAGCTTCCACTTTCTACCAGATGGGACAACTTCTGATCAAACTCTAGGCCTACAGTAGCAAGCAGATGTCAGGACCTCCCCAGGTTAAAGCCCAGGGGAAAGAGAGCCTCATAAGGGTAGCTACTAGCGCCAGAGATTTATGTCCTCCTACTGAAAGCAGGAAGAAACAACAGTACTACTGAGCTTAGGGGAAGACTAAAAAAGTACAGAATACAAATCAGCTTGGGCTGTTTACCACCCAGCAAACTACATTTGGAACAGGGTGGCTACATAGCCTTTTTTAAGCTGAAATCTGCAACACTGTAAATGGCACCTTCAATCGGATAACAGACCTCTATGTGCCTTCTTCCAAGAGAGTCACCAGGCCCTTGCAAGGTTCTAGCTCCTTCCAACAGCAGAGTCTCCATCCCTGCTTTTTGATCTTCAGTGGTTCCCCTTTCTACCAGATGTGACAACTTCTGATTCAACTCTAGGCCTACAGTAGCAAGCAGATGCCAGGGTCTCCCTAGGCTTCTGGCTGAAGCCCAGGGGATGGAGAGCCTCATAAGGGTAGTTCCAGAGATTTTTGTCCTCCTACTGACACGTCTACTGATAACAGGAAAAAACTACAGCACTACTGAGCTTAGGGGAAGACTAAATGAGCACAGCAGCAAACTACATTTGGGGCAGGGTGGCTACATAAGGATAAAAGAAAGTGAGAAAGAGGGAGAAAGGGAAAGCAAAAGAGAAAGAAAAAAAGATAGTTAAAAACGAGAAAGAGATATCATGAAGAGGGTCCACTCTGGGATCCCCTACAGGGTGTATTAAGCCCCGTCTACATATGGCTATGCAGCCCCCATATGCAACAAACTGCAATGCACTGTGTGTTCTGACACCTTTCTATCGGAACCAGCATTAACTTGTAGGTGGGGTGCAGCGAGGCACGGAGACAGTAATTCACACAGGCTGGTTGAAGAAGAACGTGTATTAAAGCAAAGCAGCAACAAACCTGGTGGGTCAAGCTACCGGAGGTGTGGCCTGCCCATCTAGTGCCCAACCAGAAGTGTCCAGAAGAGATGCGACCCTGCGCTTACCCTCCTCGTCAGGAACCTTTCCCTTTCCCTATCAAAAAAGCGTGCCAACCCTGTAAACTAGGGCCTCAACCACTCACCCTCCGGAAGATTTACCCCCCTTCATGACCACGCCATGTTTTGTGATACGGCCGTGCGACGCTGTACCCAAACAAAATTCATGTAATTTTTTCCCCACAAATAGAGCTTTCTTTTGGTGATATTTGATCACCTCTGCTGTTTTTATTCTTTGCGCTATAAACAAAAAAAGAGCAACAATTTTGAAAAAAAAAACAAAAAAAAAAAAACAACAATAACAATATTTTTTACTTTCTGCTATAAAACATCTCCAATGAAAAAATCTAATTTCTTTGTTAATTTACAGTAGACCAATATGTATTTTGCTACATATTCTTGGTAAAAAATATATCCCAATAAGCGTATATTGATTGGTTTGAGCAAAAGTTATAGCGACAAACGATGGGATATATTTTTTTTTTATTAGTAATGGCGGCGATCAGCGACTTATAGCGGGACTGCGATATTACGGCGGACAGTAGGGACACTAAAGCCTCGTACACACGATCGGTCTTTCCGACGGGAAATGTTCAATGTCAGGCTGTTGGCGGAAAATCCGACCGTATGTACGCTCCATTGGACAATTGGTGTTTTTTTTTTCCGTGGACAAATGTTAGATGGCAGGTTTTTAAATTTTCTGCGAACAAATGTGTGTTGTCGGATTTTCCGAGCGTGTGTACACAAGTCTGTCGGACAAAAGTCCAAGGTACACATGCTCGGAAGCAGAAGCGTTCGGTCTTGTACACTAGCGTTTGTAATGGAGAATTAACATTCGTGACGCGGCAAATTATGAAATCTCCAAATGCAGCACACAATTCTCTTCTTCTTTAATGGGATAATAATGAAGCTGCTTTGCTGGTGATACTGATGGAGTTATTGCAAACAAATTTTCAAAGGCTTTTATTTTCTGGTGATATCAAGAATAATATTATTATGGGTTTTTTTTGGGCAAGTTACCACAACACCATTATCCCGTAGTTTTTAAGATCAAAGATACAACTATGTTGGTGTTCCTTGTCCATTTTACATTGTATTTTTTTAAATGTAACTGCCTACTCACAAACTGTCATTTGAAGTAAAACACATAGCCAAGTATTATTCTCCACTATTTTTTATTGTGTATTAAAAAAAAGAAAACAAATAAAATTAGACATGATATCTGCCAATAGAACTTAACCAAAAAGTGCATTCTATGCATCCAAAAATATAGAAAATATACCAAATCAAATCATAATTGAACAACCAAAAAAATAATGTCAAAGAAATAACTCCAAGGCCAATAATAAATAACACGTTATCTCCTCCGATTCCGCAACATGTCTGGTTGACGAAAGGCCGTTCAGAAACTAATTGAAAAGCACGAAATGAAAAGTGCGAAATGAAAAGCGCGAATCAAAACTCAGCAAACTTCTACTAACACGAAATTAGCAGAAGGAGCCCAAAGGGTGGCGCCAAAGAGCTGAAAAACAACGTAGTACGTCACTACGTTCGTATTTGTTGGCCGACAATTGTGCGGCCGTGTGTATGCAAGACAAGTTTGGGCCCACGCCCTTCGGACAAAAGTCCACGGTTTTGTTGGCCAACAATGCGATCGTGTGTACGAGGCTTAACTGACACTTTTTGAAAACCAGTGACACTGTACTAATGACACTGGCTGGCAAGGGGTTAAACATCAGGGGCGATCAAAGGGTTAACTGTGTGCCTAGCCAGTGTTTTTACTAGGGGAAGGCCTAGATCTATGTCCCTGCTTTGCAGGAACACAGGATCAATGCCTTCCCTACTATCGCCGCCTTTCTGGCTTTCTGCCTAATGATCATACATATAATCCAAATAATCATATAATCCAAAAAATAAAGCTGCACTCACGGGGCTTGAAAGGTACTCCCTGGGGGGGTTCTAAGGGGCGATATTTTTTTTTAATTTAAATTTTAAAAAAAAGTTGGAAAATCTATTTGCTTGGAATCAACTGTATGAATACTACTACAGTAATTGGAGGTTAGACTTCACATTGGAAAAAAAAAACAATATTGATCAAATAAAATAAATAAATAAATAAATAAATAAATAATTACTAGTACTACTACTATTAATAATTAAAGGTTCATTCAAATACTTTTTTCACAGCGTTCTATATATTACTGTGAAACAAGGAGAAATCATACCCTAAAGGCATGTTCATTTCACACATTTCCATCCGAATAAATGCTGTGCATTCTGAATGGATTATGGCCACATGCTGGCACGTAACATGGAATAAATGCAGATTGTCACAAGAAGAGGTGGTAAGTATTGCTTGCCTGAGTACGTCATTATAAAATCCCACATAAAATATATAATACATGTATCCAGAACAAATTGTAAAGATAAGTGTGCTTGAAAGTTCTTCTCATGTGTGTCCCTGCATGAATTATAAAGATCCATATAATGCATGAGCTCCAGATGCCATAGTGTTCACTATTAAAGTTCAGCTCCAAAAACAACCGCAGTAGAATGCGTTATTTCCATAAATCAGGAAATTTAAACATGGAAACACATTTCATCTTCACTCTTTTAGGTTATCCATTAGGAGGATTACCTGAGCGGCGGGATGTGTGTGACTCCCTGGATGAGTTCACCACACTAAACAGACACAGCGAATGACCGTTCTCGGTGAAACACAAGGGCAATTTATTTACAAGGACTACCTACACTTTGCACAGGAGCAAAAATAGAAAAAAAAGAAAGTGAAAAAGTAAAGAGAAAATAAAGACTTGCTACTGTGTGTCTCACTAACGTACAGGCTCCCTTGCTAACAGACCTGGAGCATCTTAAGGCTACCAAGGAACCTAACTCTTTGTACATAAAGCACTTGATGTACATCCAGTGTACACCAAACATGGGCCATACTTCACCAGGCAGGTGCTCCAGAGCTCCCCTGCCTGACATACATGGAAATTGGTTCCAGGGTGCAGAAAAATCCCTGAGCAGGCTGGGAGTTTATATACAGCCCCAAACTTCCAGCCCTGCTTTAGCTGGGCTGGTTGCCTAATCAGTCAACCTGTCAGGGCTGGGCTCAGCCCTTCCTTCTCTGAGCTGGCCGCTCTGCTGTCGGCTAATTGCCAGCTCCTATCTCTCCACAGTGACTCACCTGTTGATGATATCCTGTTCCTCAGTACTGCTTACTTACAGTGGATGGCCACCCTGGAAAAAAAATGCCACCAAAAATCCTAAAAAAATGTAAAAAAAAAACATTTGGAAAAAAAAAAAATGTATACTTACCTAAACCCTTGTCGCTAGGCAGTCGAATCTGCCTTGTCCTATTCCGCGGCGTGTTCTTCTCCTCAGTGAGCGGCCCCGTTGTCTTCTGGGAACTGTGTGTGTTCCCAGAACACCACGGGGCCATTCACAGATCGCCGCGCCGCTCGCGCGTGTGCAGTAGGAAACTGGCAGTGAAGCCGTAAGGCTCCACTGCCTGTTTCCCTTACCTAGGATGGCGGTGCCGGGACCCAAGGGACGGGTGGGCCTCGGGCAGCCGACATCGCGGGCACCCAGGACAGGTAAGTCTACTTATTTAAAATCAGCAGCTGCAGTGTTTGTAGCTGCTGACTTTAATTTTTTTTTTTAGCTGGCCGGAATCCCTCTTTAAGCCATCCAGCCCAGATGATCTCTGCCTTCGCCTTGGTCACATCCCTAGAGACGCTCTCCTGTGTTCCTGTTAACCACTTGCCGACCGCCGCACGACTATATACGTCGACAGAGCGGCACGGGCAGGCAAAAGGACGTATATGTACGTCCTTGCCTGCCCGCGGGTGGGGGGTCCGATCGGACCCCCCCCCCGGTGCCTGCGGCGGTCGGCAAATCTCCCCCGGCGATCGGAGGTGAGGGGGAGGCCATCCATTCGTGGCCCCCCCCTCGCGATCGCTCTCAGCCAATGGGATCATTTCCCTGCCTCTGTATTGTACACAGAGGCAGAGGAAATGATGTCATCTCTCCTCGGCTCGGTATTTTCCGTTCCGGGCCGAGGAGAGAAGACTGCAATGTAAGTGCACCAACACTACACACACAGTAGAACATGCCAGGCACACTAAACACCCCGATCCCCCCCCCCGATCGCCCCCCGATCCCCCCCCAATCACCCCCCCCCCTGTCACAAACTGACACCAGCAGTTTTTTTTTTTTTTTTCTGATTACTGTATTGGTGTCAGTTTGTGACAGTTACAGTGTCAGGGCAGTGAGTGTTAGGCCCCCTTTAGGTCTAGGGTACCCCCCTAACCCCCCCTAATAAAGTTTTAACCCCTTGATCACCCCCTGTCACCAGTGTCGCTAAGCGATCATTTTTCTGATCGCTGTATTAGTGTCGCTGGTGATGCTAGTTAGGGACGTAAATATTTAGGTTCGCCGTCAGAGTTTTATAGCGACAGGGACCCCCATATACTATCTAATAAATGTTTTAACCCCTTGATTGCCCCCTAGTTAACCCTTTCACCACTGATCACTGTATAACCGTTACGGGTGACGCTGGTTAGTTTGTTTATTTTTTATAGTGTCAGGGAACCCGCCGTTTATTACCGAATAAAGATTTAGCCCCCTGATCGCCCGGCGGTGATATGCGTCGCCCCAGGCAGGGTCAGATTAGCGCCAGTACCGCTAACACCCACGCACGCAGCATACGCCTCCCTTAGTGGTATAGTATCTGATCGCATCAATATCTGATCCGATCAGATCTATACTGGCGTCCCCAGCAGTTTAGGGTTCCCAAAAACACAGTGTTAGCAGGATCAGCCCAGATACCTGCTAGCACCTGCGTTTTGCCCCTCCGCCCAGCTCGGCCCAGCCCACCCAAGTGCAGTATCGATCGATCACTGTCACTTACAAAACACTAAACGCATAACTGCAGCGTTCGCTGAGTCAGGCCTGATCCCTGCGATCGCTAACAGTTTTTTTGGTAGCATTTTGGTGAAATGGCAAGCACCAGCCCCAGGCAGCGTCAGGTTAGTGCCAGTACCGCTAACACCCACGCACCGTACACTTCCCTTAGTGGTATAGTATCTGAACGCATCAATATCTGATCCGATCAGATCTATACTAGCGTCCCCAGCAGTTTAGGGTTCCCAAAAACGCAGTGTTAGCGGGATCAACCCAGATACCTGCTAGCAACTGCGTTTTACCCCTCCGCCCGGCCCAGCCCAGCCCACCCAAGTGCAGTATCGATCGATCACTGTCACTTACAAAACACTAAACGCATAACTGCAGCGTTCGCAGAGTCAGGCCTGATCCCTGCGATCGCTAACAGTTTTTTTTGTAGCGTTTTGGTGAACTGGCAAGCACCAGCCCCAGGCAGCGTCAGGTTAGTGCCAGTAGCGCTAACACCCACGCACGCACTGTACACCTCCCTTAGTGGTATAGTATCTGAACTGATCAATATCTGATCCGATCAGATCTATACTGGCGTCCCCAGCAGTTTAGGGTTCCCAAAAACGCAGTGTTAGCGGGATCAGCCCAGATACCTGCTAGCACCTGCGTTTTGCCCCTCCGCCCGGCCCAGCCCAGCCCACCCAAGTGCAGTATCGATCGATCACTGTCACTTACAAAACACTAAATGCATAACTGCAGCGTTCGCAGAGTCAGGCCTGATCCCTGCGATCGTTAACAGTTTTTTTGGTAGCGTTTTGGTGAACTGGCAAGCGCCAGCGGCCTAGTACACCCCGGTCGTAGTCAAACCAGCACTGCAGTAACACTTGGTGACGTGGCGAGTCCCATAAGTGCAGTTCAAGCTGGTGAGGTGGCAAGCACAAATAGTGTCCCGCTGCCACCAAGAAGACAAACACAGGCCCGTCATGCCCATAGTGCCCTTCCTGCTGCATTCGCCAATCCTAATTGGGAACCCACCACTTCTGCAGCGCCCGTACTTCCCCCATTCACATCCCCAACCAAATGCAGTCGGCTGCATGAGAGGCATTTTTATGTCCTCCCGAGTACCCCTACCCAACGAACCCCCCCCAAAAAGATGTTGTGTCTGCAGCAAGCGCGGATATAGGCATGACACCCGCTATTATTGTCCCTCCTGTCCTGACAATCCTGGTCTTTGCATTGGTGAATGTTTTGAACGCTATCATTCACTAGCTGAGTATTAGCGTAGGGTACAGCATTGCACAGACTAGGACACACTTTCACAGGGTCTCCCAAGATGCCATCGCATTTTGTGAGACCCGAACCTGGAACCGGTTACAGTTATAAAAGTTACAGTTACAAAAAAAGTGTAAAAAAAAAAAAAAAAAAAACACAAACAAAAATATAAAATAAAAAATAATAGTTGTCGTTTTATTGTTCTCTCTCTATTCTCTCTCTCTCTATTCTCTCTATTGTTCTGCTCTTTTTTACTGTATTCTATTCTGCAATGTTTTATTGTTATTATGTTTTATCATGTTTGCTTTTCAGGTCTGCAATTTTTTATACTTTACCGTTTACTGTGCTTTATTGTTAACCATATTTTTGTCTGAGTACAGCATTCACGACTTTGAGTGGTTATACCAGAATGATGCTTGCAGGTTTAGGTATCATCTTGGTATCATTCTTTTCAGCCAGCGGTCGGCTTTCATGTAGAAGCAATCCTAGCGGCTAATTAGCCTCTAGACTGCTTTTACAAGCAGTGGGAGAGAATGCCCCCCCCACCGTCTTCCGTGTTTTTCTCTGGCTCTCCTGTCTCAACAGGGAACCTGAGAATGCAGCCGGTGATTCAGCCAGCTGACCATAGACCTGATCAGAGACCAGAGTGGCTCCAAACATCTCTATGGCCTAAGAAACCGGAAGCTACGAGCATTTTATGACTTAGATTTCGCCGGATGTAAATAGCGCCATTGGGAAATTGGGGAAGCATTTTATCACACCGATCTTGGTGTGGTCAGATGCTTTGAGGGCAGAGGAGAAATCTAGGGTCTAATAGACCCCAATTTTTTCAAAAAAGAGTACCTGTCACTACCTATTGCTATCATAGGGGATATTTACATTCCCTGAGATAACAATAAAAATGATTAAAAAAAAAAAAATGAAAGGAACAGTTTTAAAATAAGATAAAAAAGCAAAAAAATAATAAAGAAAAAAAAAAAAAAAAAAAAAAAGCACCCCTGTCCCCCCTGCTCTCGCGCTAAGGCGAACGCAAGCGTCGGTCTGGCGTCAAATGTAAACAGCAATTGCACCATGCATGTGAGGTATCACCGCGACGGTCAGATCGAGGGCAGTAATTTTAGCAGTAGACCTCCTCTGTAAATCTAAAGTGGTAACCTGTAAAGGCTTTTAAAGGCTTTTAAAAATGTATTTATTTTGTTGTCACTGCACGTTTGTGCGCAGTTGTAAAGCATGTCATGTTTGGTATCCATGTACTCGGCCTAAGATCATCTTTTTTATTTCATCAAACATTTGGGCAATATAGTGTGTTTTAGTGCATTAAAATGTAAAAAAGTGTGTTTTTTCCCCAAAAAATGCGTTTGAAAAATCGCTGCGCAAATACTGTGTGAAAAAAAAAAATGAAACACCCACCATTTTAATCTGTAGGGCATTTGCTTTAAAAAAATATATAATGTGTGGGTTCAAAGTAATTTTCTTGCAAAAAAAAATAATTTTTTCATGTAATCAAAAAGTGTCAGAAAGGGCTTTGTCTTCAAGTGGTTAGAAGAGTGGGTGATGTGTGACATAAGCTTCTAAATGTTGTGCATAAAATGCCAGGACAGTTCAAACCCCCCCAAATGACCCCATTTTGGAAAGTAGACACCCCAAGCTATTTGCTGAGAGGCATGTCGAGTCCATGGAATATTTTATATTGTGACACAAGTTGCGGGAAAGAGACAAATTATTATTATTTTTTTTTTTTTTTGCACAAAGTTGTCACTAAATGATATATTGCTCAAACATGCCATGGGAATATGTGAAATTACACCCCAAAATACATTCTGTTGCTTCTCCTGAGTACGGGGATACCACATGTGTGAGACTTTTTGGGAGCCTAGCCACGTATGGGACCCCGAAAACCAAGCACCGCCTTCAGGCTTTCTAAGGGCGTAAATTTTTGATTTCACTCTTCACTGCCTATCACAGTCTCGGAGGCCATGGAATGCCCAGGTGGCACAAACCCCCCCCAAATGACCCCATTTTGGAAAGTAGACACCCCAAGCTATTTGCTGAGAGGTATAGTGAGTATTTTGCAGACCTCACTTTTTGTCACAAAGTTTTGAAAATTAAAAAAAGAAAAAAAAAAATTTTTTTTTTGTCTTTCTTCATTTTCAAAAACAAATGAGAGCTGCAAAATACTCACCATGCCTCTCAGCAAATAGCTTGGGGTGTCTACTTTCCAAAATGGGGTCATTTGGGGGGGTTTTGTGCCACCTGGGCATTCCATGGCCTCCGAAACTGTGATAGGCAGTGAAGAGTGAAATCAAAAATGTACACCCTTAGAAATCCTGAAGGCGGTGATTGGTTTTCGGGGTCCCGTACGCGGCTAGGCTCCTAAAAAGTCCCACACATGTGGTATCCCCGTACTCAAGAGAAGCAGCAGAATGTATTTTGGGGTGCAATTCCACATATGCCCATGACCTGTGTGAGCAATATATCATTTAGTGACAACTTTGTGCAAAAAAAAAAAAAATAAATAAATAAATTGTCACTTTCCCGCAACTTGTGTCAAAATATAAAATATTCCATGGACTCAACATGCCTCTCAGCAAATAGCTTGGGGTGTCTACTTTCCAAAATGGGGTAATTTGGGGGGGGTTTGTGCCATCTGGGCATTTTATGGCCTTCAAAACTGTGATAGGTAGTGAGGAGTAAAATCAAAAATGTACGCCCTTAGAAATCCTGAAGGCAGTGATTGGTTTTCGGGGCCCCGTATGCGGCTAGGCTCCCAAAAAGTTCCACACATGTGGTATCCCCATACTCAGGAGAAGCAGCTAAATGTATTTTGGGGTGCAATTCCACATAGGCCCATGGCCTGTGTGAGCAATATATCATTTAGTGACAACTTTTTGTAATTTTTTTTTTTTTTTTTCATTATTCAATCACTTGGGACAAAAAAAATGAATATTCAATGGGCTCAACATGCCTCTCAGCAATTTCCTTGGGGTGTCTACTTTCCAAAATGGGGTCATTTGTGGGGGTTTTGTACTGCCCTGTCATTTTAGCACCTCAAGAAATGACATAGGCAGTCATAAATTAAAGACTGTGTAAATTCCAGAAAATGTACCCTAGTTTGTAGGCGCTATAACTTTTGCGCAAACCAATAAATATACACTTATTGACATTTTTTTTACCAAAGACATGTGGCCAAATACATTTTGGCCTAAATGTATGACTAAAATTGAGTTTATTGGATTTTTTTAGAACAAAAAGTAGAAAATATCATTTTTTTTCAAAATTTTCGGTCTTTTTCCGTGTATAGCGCAAAAAATAAAAACGGCAGAGGTGATCAAATACCATCAAAAGAAAGCTCTATTTGTGGGAAGAAAAGGACGCAAATTTCGTTTGGTTACAGCATTGCATGACCGCGCAATTAGCAGTTAAAGCGACGCAGTGCCAAATTGTAAAAAGTGCTCTGGTCAGGAAGGGGGTAAATCCTTCCGGGGCTGAAGTGGTTAAAGACTTGCTTGGCTGACATTCCTTCTGGCTCCAGATCCTGCTCCCTGACATTTTGGCTTGTCTGACTATCTGTTCCAGGTTCCTGAACGCTGGCTATGTTGGCTTACTCATTAGACCTTCCTTCTAATATGCGTATCTCAAATTAATTTCATGTCTCCTTATTAAAACCTTTGGTCTGCAGCCGCTTTACAACCTTGGTGCCTCGTCCTCACCCTGTACAGGTTGAGAACCATGATGAGAATGAAGTACAGTCCATTGTTGACTCCTGTAGGTTCTGTGGGCGAATATAGTACCTGGTGCATTGGAAATGGTGCGGTCCGGAGGGTCTTGGTCTCATCCTCAGACGTACATGCCCCTGTCCTCCTACGTGATTTCCATAGACCTTTTCTCCTCAAGCCTGGTTGTCCTCCAAGGGGGAGTGATCATTAAGGAGAGGGTACAGTCAGGGCTGGGCTCAGCCCTTCCTTCTCTGAGCTGGCTGCTCAGCTGTCGGCTAATTGCCAGCACCTATCTCTCCGCAGTGACTCAGCTGTTGATGTTATCCTGCTCGTCAGTCCTGCCTACTTAAGCCTTCCAGCCCAGATGATCCCTGCATTCGCCTTGGTCACATCTCTAGAGATGCTGTTCCTGTTAAAGACTTGCTTGGCTGGCATTCCTTCTGGCTCCAGATCCTGCTTGCTATTCTACTACGCTCATCTCTGGCTCCCTGACGTTTTGGCTTGTCTGACTATCCGTTCCGGTTCCTGAACTCTGGCTATGTTTTGACTCCGTTTACTCCGTTTACCTTTATTTATTATTATTAAACAAGAGAGATTTAACTGTACTTCTCTCTCAGTCTGATTCATGGTTTCTGACAATCCCATATGAGTCAACCAAAAGAACCTCAACTCCCTCACTTAAAGCTGAAGTTTGGGTAGGGCAGTGTAACTATGTACAGTATATGCATACCTGTGGAAACCCCATGAAAGCTGGAAATCACTGTAGTAGGCAACAGTACTCCAGTGATTGTTTCCAGGACCTGTTGCCCTGCTGCTTAGGAGGTTGATTGCTTATTGGCAGCATATCAGTAGGGGTGATGGAAAGATGGTGACCATAGCTTCAGTTCCAGGACAAGGTCATTTAGAGCCCAGGGCAATCATGCCAATCTGTGTCCTTCCCCCAAGATGTTTGAGCATTATGTGTCAGCCAAAAATCACCCCACAAAATCACCAAGCACAAATCTGAATGCTCACCCCCTAGGCTTAAATTTCCCCTCCTCTCGGCACAAATATTTGCCCCCCAGCTCAACCCCCCCCCCCCAAAAAAAAGTCACCCTTCCTAGCAAAAATACTCTACCCCTACAATTTCCCCTCCTAGTACACATCTTCTCCCCCCCAACTTCAAATCCCCCCTCCAAGTACAAATTGCCCCCAAATCCCCCCACCTAGCACTAATCTTCTTTCCCCATCCTCCTCCCAATACAATTGCCCCTAAATCACCACTCTTAGCACCCCCCCCAAAGTTCCCCATCTAGAACAATAATTACCCCCTGCAGCCCCCCAAATTCCCACTTCTCCCACAAATCTCCTCCCACCCAATCTCTTTGTTCCCCCCACCTCACATGATACCACAGAGCCCCCTCCTGCCCACCCTTGGTCCTGGCCTTGCATAGCTTGACACTCATTATTGAGGATCTCACCACCCCATGGTAGATGAATATCACTTCAGGTTCAGTGTATTCACCAAGAGTTATTGCAAGTCCACGAGCTGCAGTAAAGGCACGTGTTTTCTAATGCGTTTTACCACTGACGTGGCTTCCTCAAAAGGGCTTGGCCTTCAGAGGAAGCCATGTTAGAAGTAAAATCTAGTGATGTTATCCTTTTTATGGATAACTACTGTGTATACAAATATTTTAGAGATATTATATAATTAATCATTAATTTGCATACGCATTCATAATTGTATTATTCTTATTATTAGAAGTATTAGTATTATTATTGTTAATAATAATAATAATAATAATAATAATAATAATAAATTATTATTCTTCTAGCATGGGTGTTGTATTAGGGCCAAATTGTGTTGCAAAATGTAGTTATTTTATGCTATTTATGCTTTCTTCTTGCAAAGATAAGATTTTTTATTGATCCCTGTGCAAACAAATATGAATCTAACAAAAATTGTAACTTGTTCACACTCTATTCAGTATTCTAAATAAATGGCTAGAGTCAGGCCAACTTTGATTTGGTTATTTCATGTTATTGTTTTACATTTGTTTCTTGCAAAGATAGAGGTGTGTATTGATCACTCTACAAGTAAATCAAAGTATAACAAAAAATTAAATTCTTCCCAATTATACTAAACATTTTATATAAATATATAAATTAAT
Organism: Aquarana catesbeiana; assembly: GCF_042186555.1. Classification (NCBI taxonomy): domain Eukaryota; kingdom Metazoa; phylum Chordata; class Amphibia; order Anura; family Ranidae; genus Aquarana; species Aquarana catesbeiana. The sequence continues at coordinate 781,628,433 of NC_133325.1, read as the reverse complement.
AAATATAAAACAGCTCAGAACACATTTGATTTGGTTATTTTATTTAATGTTTTTCTTGAAAACATAGGGGAGTTTCTTGATCCCTATGCAAATAAATTAAAATCTAACAAAAAAAAAATGAAACTCTTTCCCGCTCAATTTTGTATTCTTAATAAATAAATAAAAAAATTGCTGGAGCCAGCCCATTTTTGATTTGGTTATTTTATACGATCCTTAAATCTTGCAAAGATAGGGGTGTTTATTTAATACATGTACAAATAAATTAAAATCTAACAAAAATTGTAACTCTTTCCCACTCTATGCAGCATTCTAATTAAATAATTATAAAATGGCTGGAGTCAGGCCATTTTTTTATTCGGTTATTTTATTTAATTTTTTTGCAAACATAGAGGTGTTTATTGATCCCTGTGCAAGTAAATATACATCTGGATATTTTATTCTACTTTTTTTTTCTTGAAAATATAGGGTTATTTCTTGATCAACTATACAAATTACTAAAAAGTCTAACAAAAATGTAACTCTCCCCCATCCTATTCAGTACTCTAAATAAATAAAAACATGTCTGGAGTCAGTCCATTTTTGATTTGGTTATTTTATTCTATTTTTTTTTCTTCTTGAAAAGATAGGGGGGTAATTGATTCCTGTACAAATAAATAAAAAATCTAAAAAAACATTGTAACTCTTCCCCGCGCTATTCAGTATTCTAAATACATAAATATAAAAATCACTGGAGTCAGGCCATTTTTTGATTTAGTTATTTTGTTCTATTTTTTGTTTTGCAAAAATATAGGTGTTTATTGATCCCGGTACAAGTAAATAAAAATCTAACAAACATTGTTACACCTACTCACTCTATTCAGTATTCTGAATAAATAGATGAATACATTTTTAAAAAAAAATGTTGCCATTTTGGATAAGTTATGTTATTCTGTTTTTGTTTTCTTGCAAAGATAGGGGTGTTTATTGATCTCTGTGCAAGTAAATAAAAACCTAACAAACATTGTAACTCTTACCCACTCTATTCAGTATTCTAAATAAATATATTTAAAAATGTCTGGAGGCATGCCATTTTTGAATTGGTTATTTTATTCTATTGTTTATTTTTCAAAGACAGAATCATTCTAAATAATTAATGAAATAAATAATAAAAAATTGCTGAAATCAGGCTTTTAAATTGCACAAAAAAAAAGGTCCACTGAAACTACTAGAGAGAGTGAACAAGGAGGGGAATCATATGATTCCATAAGAACAAAGAAGAAAATAATGTGTATTCCAGCAGGGTCAAAGAGTTAGATGGTGTTGCAACCTGGGCCAGCTCAGTATTTAGTATTTTAAATAAATAAATAACTGAATAAATATAAAAATGTCTGGAGTCAGGCCATTTTTGGATTTGGGTATGTTATTCTATTCTTTTAGTGTTTATTGATCCCTGTACAAGTAAATAAAAATCTAACAAAAATTGTCACTCTTACCCATTTGGTTCCGTGTTCCAAATCGATAGATAAATATGAAAATGGCTGGAATCAGGCCATTTTTGAATTGGTTATTTCATTTAGTATTTTTTTTTTTTTTGCAAAGATAGATACTGCTAAATAAATAAACAAATAAATATTAAAAATTGCTGGAGTCAGGCTTTAAAATTGCACAAAAAAAAATGTCCTCTGAAACTACTGGAGACTGCAATACGAGGGAAATCATATAATGCCATACAGTATATGAAGAAGAAAATACAGCGTGGAATATTCCAGCTGGGCCAAGGAGTTCGATGGGGTTTCAACCTGGGCCAGCTCTCTTTAATATATACATCAATGAACCGGCTGCAGCTCTGGATTCCTCTTCATCTTCAGGAATACCTACATACCAAGGTGAAGGCCCTGCCCTATGAAAATGACCTCCTTTTGGCCGCAAAACAGCCTGGCCTTGCTGGAGAGGTTCAGCACACCCTACAGGCTACCTATCGAGCCAAATAAAGCCAATGTCATAGTTGTAAGAGGTATTAGAAAAAACACAATAAAATATAAATGTTCAATTGATGAAATCAGCAGCTTTATGGTACTTGACCTAGAAATATACCAGTCAGGAATTCTTAAGAAAGCCACGGTGATTGTGAAAGACAACGTATACAGATGTGTCTACAGATAACATTGTTACTACTCTAAACCACCCAATGAGAGTGCAGCTTTGTGCTTTGTTCAATGGTGCGCAGTCATGTTGGAACAGGAAGGGGCCATCCCCAAACTGTTTCCACAAAGTTGGGAGCATGAAATTGTCCAAAATGTCTTGGTATGCTGACACCTTAAGTGTTCCCTTCACTGGAACTAAGGGGCCAAGCCCAACCCCTGAAAAACAACCCCACACCATAATCCCCCCTCCACCAAATGATTTGGACCAGTGCACAAAGCAAGGTCCATAAAGACATGGAGGAGCGAGTTTGGGGTGGAGGAACTTGAGTTGAAGCTGGTATAGCTGCAAAGGGTGGGCCAACTCAATATTGAACCCTACGGACTAAGACTGGGATGCCATTAAAGTTCATGTGCGTGTGAAGGCAGGCGTCCCAATACTTTTGGTAATATAGTGTAAGTTGAGTATACCATATTTAATAAAAATCATTCTAAACAAAAAATGAAAACCGCAGTTGGTTTGCTGATGTTTTTTTTGCAAGCACATTCAGCATTCCGCAGAGTTTTCCTAACTGAGCTATAAGCTTCCGGCTGGAAACACTATACTTTTACTGTTCCCTTTAAATTTTTATTGCTCTATTCCCAGCAAGAGTTTTTTTTAAACTGAATTTTTAAAATCTATACGAAGAAATACTGTTTGGAGGAGACATCAGAAAGGGCAGTGAAATGTAATCAGACTTTTTTTTTTTTCACATTTCAGTATAAGGTTGGAATCTTCAAGAAGAATTTTGGTCTTGGGGATTACAGGGTTTACGTAAAATCAACGGCGAAGAAGATGTGTGAAGAATGTTAAGCCACCCTTACCTGACTCAGACTTAGAAAAAAAAAAAAAAACACTTGTTGTGCAAACAGTTTTGGACAGTTTTGGCTACTTGTCCGTGATCATTCTCTTTTCCAACCAACCAGTGGCCAACCAACTGCGGGGTGCCGGGCCCTTTATTTGCCTTTATTCGGCCCTTGGGGCACTATTTCTCCCACATACAGGAGGAACTATTCCTCCCACTGACACCAATAATTGGCCATAACTACTACCACTGCCACCAACAATTGGACATAACTACTACCACTAATGGTCCGTACACACGGTCGGATTTTCCGATGGAAAATGTCCGATCGGAGCGTGTTGTCGGAAATTCCGACCGTGTGTGGGCTCCATCACGCATTTTCCATCGGATTTCCCGACACACAAAGTTGGAGAGCAGGAGATAAAATTTTCCGACAACAAAATCCGTTGTCGGAAATTCTGATCGTGTGTACACAAATCCGACGGACAAAGTGCCACACATGCTCAGAATAAATAAAGAGATGAAAGCTATTGGCCGCTGGCCCGTTTATAGTCCCGACGTACGTGTTTTACGTCACCGCGTTTAGAACGATCGGATTTTCTGACAACTTTGTGTGACCGTGTGTATGCAAGACAAGTTTGAGCCAACATCCTTCGGAAAAAATCCTAGGATTTTGTTGTCGGAATGTCCGAACAAAGTCCGACCGTGTGTACGCCCTATTACACCAACCATGGGGCATTATTCCATTCACTGACACCAACGATGGTTCACTATTCCTCCCACTTATATGAGGAACTACTCTTCCCACTGACACTAACAATTGGCCATATTTAATGCCACTGACACCAACAATACAAGGAACTATAACTCCCACTGACACCAACAATGGGGCATAATTACTGCCACTGACACCAATGATGAGGCACTATTTCTGCCACTTATACAAGGAAGTATTCCTCCCACTGACACCAACAATGCGGCATTATTCTTCACACTGACACCAATGATGGGGCACTATTCTTCCCACTGACACCAATGATGGGGCGCTTTTCCTCCCATTGACGCCAATGATAAGGCACTATTCCTCCTACTTATACAGGGAACTATTCCTCCCACCAGCACTGTTTCTTGGCCTAGGCCAACAAGGCCCAGGCCTAGGGCAGCACTTTGCGGGGGGGGGCAACAAAAAAGCCACATTCCACACGAAAAAAAGCCTGCCACCTCCTCCCGAGTCCCAACGGCCACACAAATACAGTCCTCATAAAGCGTCATAAAGTGACTGTCAGGGACTGTCTCCGCTCGGCTGGGCTTGGCTGTGCTCGAGCAGAGGGATGGTCTCAGCTCACCTCTGCTCGGCTGTGCTCGGGCGAGGGAGTGGTCTACGCTCGACTGGGCTTGGCTGAGCTGGAGCAGAGGGGTGGTCTCAGCTCAGCTCAGCTGTGCTCAGGTGGGGGGGCGGTCTCAGCTCACTACGGCTCGGTTGTGCAGCTTGGGCAGGAGGCAGGCAGGCTTGACTCACCTCAGTTTGGCTGGGCTCAGGCGGAGGGGATGGTCATAGTGATGTAAGTAATTATAACCGGCAAATGTATTAGAAGAAGGGCGGTGATCATGTTAGAGAAGATGCTGATCATGTCCGCTGCCTCTGAACATGTCTGCAGTCTCTGACCAACTCCTGTAGTATGTCTGCAGTCTCTGACCAACTCCTGAGAAGGAGCTCTAATAGGAAGATGTGGGGCCTAAAGAGGAAGGGATGGCGTTTACAGATGAAGGGGTGGATCTTAAACAGGAAGGGGTGTGACAAATTCAGATGGGTGGGCACCCGATTTTAGTCTTGCCTAGGGCAGCACAAAACCAAAATACACCACTGCTGCCCACTGACACCAACAATGGGACATAATTACGGCCACTGACACCAATGATAAGGTATTGCTTGCTCCCACACTAGGACATTTTCTACTCCCACTGGCCACAGTCTGGTCCCCTTTAAATCCCAAAGGACGATAAACTGGCCCTTTGCTTAGAAAGTTTGGAGACCCGTGCCTTAGAAAATTAAAGTTTAACTCTACTAAGCCCAAATACAAAAAGTAATATATTGTGACTTACATGTCTTAGATGTAGTGGATGCATTTGTTTTCTTTTTAAAGGCATTTTTCCCCTAATGTTTGACTTGTGATCCTGCCAGTAACACATTTTGTCCCAGGATGTCAACGCTCCCTCAATGTACTGTATCTGTGGAGGAGCAGTATTGTCACCTATGGATTGGAAATGTGTTGGGACTACAAACGCCTATTCAGGAAATGTGTTAGGTCTACAAACACCTCCTCCCTCTCTTTATCCCCATAACATAGGGAGGAAAGGAAATATTTACTAGACCAAAATCTAGCAAATAAGTGAATTTCAATGCAAAAGTTTTCTTTTTTTTTTCTTTTTTTAATAGGCTTTGTATATCGGAGAGTTGGAAACCATATGGTGGTCTGTTGCCAATATCCTGCCATAATTTCATACCCACTCTTATGCTTGTGTTTTCGGGTGGACCTTAAAGTGTTTTTAAGGGATATTTTTTTTAAATAAAATCACAAACATGTTATATGTACCTGCTCTGTGCAACGGTATTGCATAGAGCAACCCCAAACTTCCTATTCTGGGGTCCCCTGCCAGTGCTCCATGCTCCTTCCCTTCTTGGTGTGCCACCATAGGAAGCTGCTTCCTATAGTGGAATACCTGCCGGCTTGCTCCAGAGTCAGGCTGTGAGCATCCATAGACACTCAAAGTGTGGCTTGGCCCCACCCCCTGCTCCCTCCTCGGAGGTTATGATTGACAACAGCAAGAGCCAATGGCTCCCCTTGCTGCCTCTGTGTCCTGTGAGGAGAGAGAGAGACCAGCACCGCTGCAGACGGGCACAGCACTGGATGAAGATAGGATTCGGTAAGGTAAAAATTTTCCGGATGATGGGAGGTGGGCGGTGGGCGGGCGATACAGCTAGTGGGACATACAGCTAGCAGGATGCATTAAGATATAAAATGTCTAACCTTTAAAGCCAAATGGGGGCACTGACTATTATAGCCAGACAACGTTCCCATGCTCCTCTGCTACAACACCACCAGCTCAGTCCTAATGCAAATCTGATGGGGGATTGTAGCTTGATAATTGAAAGATGGAGAATAACAAGGCTGGGCTAAGGTTAGATTATTATTTATCCTCATTTTACTCTATTAACCCCTTCCTCCTAGCCCCGGTGTCATTTTAAGTGGGTCTTTACACCTGGGGGGGGGGGGGAGACAGACTTCCCAATCACATGACCACTGCGATTGGCTATTACAGTGGCCACAGTGTAAGAGAGGCTTTATGGTTGGCTAGATTTGGTGCCAAGACCATAAGTCCCTACCCCACTCCAGTCCTGCTAGAACACTGTCTCTCTTGCTGAGGCCAAACCCTTTACCATCTTGTGCTCTGCTCCTTGCCATAGGCCTCCACACAACCTTCCTGGCCATAGACTTTTGGAAAGAACGAATGTATACCCATAAAAGTAGTTTTTATGCACTTTACTGGTGGTGTTCAGGAAATGGCATTACAGTCTCATCACTAGGGGCGGCCCATCGATTGTGGGCGCACGGGCGCCGTCCCCCATATCCATGCCCCGCCACCCTCCCTATCCATGCATCCGTCCCCTTTCAGGATGCCGGGCACATTAATTCCTATGGCGGGGATGGGCGGGGTGTGTTTTTTGAAGCACTGATTAAAGCCATAGGCTCGAATAGGCTTCAAAATAGGGTGGGCTCGGGGAGCAGAGCATTCCGTCACCCGATTGGCTGAAAGGACAGGCGAGCCTATTGGATGCCTAGGAGAAGAAGGGAGGAGCCGCACAGAATACACAGGAGCCTGCCCACCGTCCATAGAAGCCTGTTGCCGCAGGAGTCTGCATCCCGCCAAAGCCCGCCGCTGCCACTGGAGCCCTTAACCCGCCAAAGCCCACCCCTGCCGCCGGAGCCTACTGCCTGCCGGAGCCTGCCGCTGCCACCAGAGCGCCCCCTGCCCTTCAAAGCCCACCGCTGCCTGCCGGAGCTCGTCTGCTGGGGCCTGCTTGGGTAAGTGCGTGGGGGGGGGGCTAACTGAGATGCCACCAACCAATAAGTAGGGGCTGTTTGCCGCCCCCCCCCAAAGAAAATCACCGGCCGTCACTGCACATCACAAGGACATACATTCCGGAGTCACATGACATTACAGTCAGCCATACTGTATTTAGCGGACAGTCTGCAGTAGTCACAAGTGAAAGCATGTGCAGCACTTTAGCAGCCATCTCCCTTACAGTCTCTCCTCTGCCCAGGGTCATTAGTAGTCACAGGACTGTGCTTTCTGTCATTACCTCCTTGCTAGGTACATCTGGATGTGCAAATTTATGGCCCTTGTGTCTTGATTTCCTTTAGTTATGAGTTAGGGAGTCAGTGGAGATCACCTGACATGGAGAGGCAGCATGCCCCCAATCCAGATACCCCAACAACACTATTATTTTAGTCTTTTACATCAAAAGGTCAAAGGTAAGACCCAGGGTTTCTACTCCATTCTTTTCTAGACAGTGATGAAGGCAGCAATGCTGGAAGAGAAGGAGGTAGGACACGTGGGCCACTGGAGAGGCGAGTTCTTTTGCACAACACGTTCACCGTGATCTAATCAAACTTTATCAGTTAAATATTTCTCACTCTACCGAAAAAAATAAATAAATCAAGCAATAAAATTATAAGTCAAAAAGACACACGTTCGGCTTCAGCCGTAAGCTCCCAGCATCCCTCAGGACTTGATGGAACGATGTTCTGCAAGGACTTTTATATGAGTTTGTGTCAGGGCAGCAAAATATAATTAGGAAATACAGTGTGTGCTTAGTGTATTAGAATTTAGCCCTAACGTCAGCAGAAAACAGGCAAATAAAAGATTGATCGAAGGAGGAAAATTAGATAAACAGATAGGCAGACAAATAAGAGGCCAGACAGATAAATGTTTGGGAGGGGAAAGGAATTCCGGGGTTATTAAAAAGGAGGCTCGGCTAAACCTGATGGATTACTGAAACAATGAAGTTTGCCAAACTAGATCAAGCCAACAGCGCTAAAACGGGTCATTTATCACCGGGCCTAGAAGATCAAATGTGCTTGTCTCTCTGATGTCCGCTGTCACTGTCAGACCTACTGTCCTCCTAAGGCTGTCACGGCATGTTGTTTTGCTGCTTCTGAAAAATGTTGAGGTCGTTCTCAATGTTTGTAGCACAGAACTTTTTAAAAAAAAATTAAAAAATGATTGAATACTTGTTAAACATCTTTACTTGGCACTGATACGGCAAGTAATGTTTCTGCAAAGGTGATTCTACCTAGAAGCAGAAGTAGAGTGTTGTACTGTGTTATCGATTAATCAAGTGTAAGTAGAATGCTTTATTGGCTAACATGACTTATTAAAGATGCAAGATTTTTGAAAACGTTGATCCTTTCGTCAGGCTTTTTACAATGTACCATGTATAAAGCCTAAAGAAGGATTCTAAGTTATGGGCATGGGCAGCAAAATGGCTAAGTGGTTAGCACTTCCGCATTGCAGCACTAGGGTCGTTGGTCCGAATCCCAACCACGACACTACCTGCACGGAGTTTGCTTGTTCTCCCTGTGCCTGTTTCCTCCAAGTCCTCTGGTTTCCTCCAACACTCCAAAGACATGTAGGAAGATTAATTGTCTCCTGTCTAAATTGGCCCTAATATGTGTGTAGCACCCTCTATTATTGTGCTATTTGTGTAAGAGTAGGGAAAAGCATATTTTGGCCAGGAATAACCTGATTCGTTGAATTGGGTCAGTGTTACTAGAGGCCAGGGCTGGATGACTCATTCTGGCAACTCTCTATTTCCTCCCCCTGGTGTCTGGAAGGTTGGAGAACCTTCTAGAACTAAAGGACGGGGGTAAGGAGGAGCTGCCTTGAATATTTATGGAGTCACTGCCAATCCCCAGAGTTGGGCTGGCACGGGGGCAGAGACCACCCCATAAATAGACATGGGCCATTCTAGCAGGGGAGCTGGGTAGAAGATGATATGGAGTGCTGAAAAGAGGCTATTGGTGGTCCTTGAGGGAACCCCCTGCCAGGGAGGGGTAATACCTTGAGCTGGAGGCTTGGGATAGCTGGCCTAGAAGGATCCCACCACAGGAGACAGTTGGAGAACCTTCAAAAGAGGCAGCAGGACAGAGCAAAGACAGACAGTGAGTAGAGATCAGCACTGAGCAGGGACTACACAAGGGTAGAGACTGCCAGCTGCAACAGTGCCCTCTGAAGACAGCATTGAGCTTAGTCTTTATCGTTGCCCTGGGGAATCTCCGTGGAAGTGTGGCAGTCAGGCAGGACTGAGGCAGAAGTCAGTCAGGAGGACTGGGAGAAGGATCAGCCAGGCGAGGCTGGGGGCAGCCAGGGGGGCAAGCATTTTCTGCAATCAAGTGGAGCTTGGATCAGTGACCACACGGAAGCAGACGGAGGAATGTTATGCTGTTTCCTAAATGCACTACTTTGTCAAGGGACTGAGAGTTCTTGCCTGTAATGGGCCTTTGATGAGCTAACACAAAACTGTTAGCTTCCCCAAGAGTGAGCAGCAGGTGCTTTGCTGAGAAAACCAAGTTTGTGTAGAAGGAAGGAAAAGTGGACTTTTTGTAAATAGGGAGAATTTGTCCATTTGTGCATAGTTCTGGACATTTTTCAAGTTGGGCATCCCATAAATTCCCTAACCCATCTGAGTTATCAAACCCTAATAAAATATAAAAAACAAGCCAAGGACTGTTTTTTGTGTCGGAATGCTTGAAGGAAAATGCTGTGTGCCTGGCCGTGTAGCAGTGGGGAATCCTAACTCAGCATCTCCTACATGGGGTGTGCTACATGTGTATGTATGAATGTGGGACCATAGATTGTAAGCTCCATGAGAGCAAGGACTGATGTGAATGTATAATACATCTGTAAAGCACTGCGTACATTGACAGAGCTATATAAGTACCTTAAATAAATAAGTTATCCCAAAAGCTTGCATCTTCAATAACTTTCATTAGCCAATAAAGGGTCTGCTAAGGTGCCCCCTGACAGGGGACATGGGTTCACCTAAGGCACAGAGTCAAAGCACCAGCCCTTTTGTGCCAGAGCTCCTGATAGTGGTAATGGGTTTCTCTAAGTGCTGGTACCAGGTTGGCCCTCATAATCCCCCCACTAAAGGGCAGGTAAGGACAAGAAGGCTATGGTGTAGAGACAGTATACTAAACGTTAGGAAAAAGTGTATTTAGATCCAGGCAGGGGTCATTGACAGGCTGCAGATAAAAGAGTACTCAGATTAAGGTAGGGGTCATGGGCAGGCAGCAGATAAAAGAGTAGTCAAATCTAGGCAGGGGTGGTGGGCAAGAAAAAATGCAGTCAGATCTAGGCAAGGTTTGTGGGCAGTCAACAGAGTAGTCAGATTCAGGCAGGGGTCATGGGCAGGCAGCAGATAAAAGAGTAGTCAGATCCAGGCAGGGGTGGAGGCCAGGCAAAAGAACTGTCAGATCTAGTCAAGGGTCATGGGCAGGGGGCAGGCAACAGAGTAGTTCGATCCAAGCAGGGGTCATGGGGAGTCAGTAGATAAAAGAGTAATCAGATACAGGCAGGGGTGGTGGACAGGCAAAAGAGTAGTCAGATCCAGACAAGGGTTGTGGGCAGGTAGCCGAGTAGTCAGATACAGGCAGGAGTCATGGGCAGGCAGCAAAAAAAAGAGTAGTCAGATCCAGACAAGGGTTGTGGGCAGGTAGCAAAGTAGTCAGATGCAGGAAGGGGTCATTGGCAGGCAGCAGATAAAAGAGTAATCAGATCCAGGCAAGGGTTGTGGGCAGGTAGCGGAGTAGTCAGATACAGACAGCGGTCATGGGTAAGAAGCAGATAAAAGAGTAGTCAGATTCAGGCAGGGGTGGTGGGCAGGCAAAAGAGCAATCAGAACAAGACAAGGGTTGTAGGCAGGGGGCAGGCAGCAAAAAAAAGAGTAGTCAAATCCAGGCAAGGGTTGTGGGCCGGTAGCAAAGTAGTCAGATTCAGGCAGGGTTCATTAGCAGGCAGCAGATTAAAGAGTTATCAAATCCAGGCAAGGGCTGTGGACAGGTAGCAGAGTAGTCACATCCAGACAGGGGTCTTGGGCAGGTAGCAGATATGAGGGTAATCAGATCCAGGCAGAGATGGTGGCAGGCAAAAGAGTAGTCAGTTCCAGGCAAGGGCTGTGGGCAGGTAACTGAGTAGTTAGATCCAGGCAGGGGTTATGGGCAGGCAGCAAGTAGAAGAGAAATCTGATCCAGGCAGGGGTGGTGAGCAGGCAAAAAAGTAGTTAGATCCAGGCAAGGATTGTGGGCAGGGGTCATGTAACAGAGTAGCTAGATCCTGGTAGGGGTCGTAGGCAAGTATCAGAAAAAAGTAGTCAGATCCAGAGAGGGGTCATGAACAAGCAGCAGGCAAGAGAGCAGTCAAGTTCAAGTGGAGGTCATGGGCAGGCATCAGGCAAGAGGGTGGTCAGGTCACTAAAGAGAATGAAACGGCCACATTTTGACCCATCTATGGCCAGCTTAAATTTCAGCCTAACTTTAACTAACCTTTGCTCACAGGCTCTAACCCTCAACCCAACTGGGTTCTTTTTTTCCCCATATGTTATTATGTGCTGGAGTTCTGACAGCTCTTCGTAGCTATACTTCTCATTTTATCATCACAATTTCCTGTCCTAGGACCTAAGAATCGATGATTGACTTCATTTTGCTGGATGTGCTTACTTTATGATGGTAATAAATGATTGAGTCAGAATGGATTGACACGGAGGCACGGAGAGAAGCTTATCCAGCTAGATTGGTGAAACATTTTAATGAGCTGGAATAAGTGAAGGCATTTCGAAATCTTGAAATCTCTGTTTCTCTGAAATTGAGGATTGAGTTTGAGAGACTTGAGGCAAGCCCTAACTAATATACTGTTTTAGATCCTAAACTCTCACCCTAAACTCCAGATTGACTCCTAACCTTCAACCTAATCCCTAATTTTAACCCTCAACCTAATTGGACTTCAAATCTCTCTACTACTATTCAAATGTATGCCTAACCTTTAGCCTCAATTTAACTTCTAACCTGCAATGTAACCCTTAAACTACCGCTAACAATCAATGCAACTCCTAATTTCCAAATCAATATTCCCCTAACCCTTAACCTACTCTTAAAGGATATCTAAACCCCCCAAAAAAAAAAAAAAAAAAAAAAGTTTTGCAACCTACCAGTCCTTTTATGTGGTGGCTGCATTTGTTTATTTTTTCAGGTTAAGAATATTTTCAGAAGATATCTGTGGATCTTGCCAGAAATGCCTTGTCACCTCCCGTGAGATGAAAAGACAGCAAAAATAATAATCCCATCAACTAACCATAGGCGTGCGAACAGGGTGTGGCAGTTGTGCCTGGGCACACCTTAATCACCCTGTGCAGCGTCAATTCCCGCTGCTGCACACCCACCCATAGAACATCCTTTGGTACCACCCCCTACCCACCTCCCAGTACCACCCCTTTTAGAGAATACAGAACCAAATATCATTTATTATTTTGTGCTAAGTAATTGGTATTTCTAACAAGAAAAGCAGTAAAATAGATACCTCCAGCAAAAACAAACCCCACCACCAACCAGGGGTGGATCCAGGGGGGGGGGCAACGGGCAAATGGGGCAATTGCCCCCCCCAGAAAATAGTACTGACTCCAAGGCTTTCTCCCTCCAGATTTGCGTTACGAGCCATCATCTAAATGCAGCTGCATTGACTTTATTTCTGCTTCACCTGGCTCCCAGGTGGCCTAAGATATATTCCCTGGCCCCATCAGTTCATTTAGAGGAGCCCAGTGGTGTCACTATGGGGGTCTGGATCGATGGGACACCGGGGGCCACTGCTACTCACTGGCAGAGTTGCAGCACAGCGGTGCGAGTTTCACTTAACTTCCCTGTCAGGCGGAGTGATCTTCACCCAACAGGAGCTTCCTAGTCCCGGCTGGTGTGACGTCACAATTCAGGGGCCGGGATTGAAGACAAGATGCTGCGATGGGACCTGTAGCCAGAGTTCAGTGCACTGCAAGTGAGTGATCACTTAGCTACGGCATTGTTGTGTTAATGAGTTAACACCCTGTCTTAGATGTGTGAAGTGGTTAACGCTTTGGGGGAGGGGGGGGTTAAATAATTTACAGTACAATGGTAAATGTAATATGGCACATGGAGGGGGTTAATGTACTCACTCATGTATTAGTGACCAGTGGCAATTAACCCCTTTGTGCTGCATTAATGACAGTGGCACCATCAGTGTTAATTAACCCCTTTTATGCTACAGCATGAAGGGGTTTATAAACACTGCTAGGGATGAGCCCGACGTTCGAGTCGAACGTAAGTTCGACTCGAACATCGGGTGTTTGGCGAATAGCGAACAATTTGGGGTGTTCACAGCAAATTTGAAAGCTACGGAACACCCTTTAAAAGTCTATGGGAGAAATCAAAAGTGCTCATTTTAAAGGCTTATATGCATGGTATTGTCATAAAAAGTGTTTGGGGACCTGGGTCCTGCCCCAGGGGACATGTATCAATGCAAAAAAAGTTTTAAAAATGGCCGTTTTTCCGGGAGCAGTGATTTTAATAATGCTTAAAGTGAAACAATAAAAGTGAAATATTCCTTTAAATTTCATACCTAGGGGGTATCTATAGTATGCCTGTAAAGTGGTGCATGTTTCCCGTGTTTAGAACAGTCCGAGAGCAAAATGACATTTCTAAAGGACAAAAAGTAATTTAAACTACTTGCGGCTATAATGAATTGTTACAGGTCCTGGCAATACAGATAAAATAAGTAATTGAAAAAAAACGGCATGGGATCCCCCCCAGTCCTTTACCAGTCCCTTTGGGTCTGGTATGAATATTGAGGGGAACCCCAAACCAAATTTTTTTTAAAAATGCGTGGGGGTCCCCCCAAATTCCATACCAGGCCCTTCAGGTCTGGTATGGATATTAAGGGGAACCCAGCACCAAAATAAAAAAAATGGCGTGGGGGTCCCCCTCAAAATCCATACCAGACCCTTCAGGGGCAGGGCCACCCGTTTACGTAACCAGCTGGCCCTGCCGGCCATAGGTATGTCCCCGTGCATCAGAGGGGGGCGGGGTCACCCGGGAATGTCACGGTGTGGCCCCGCCCTTAGTTATAAAAGAACTGTAAAAGCAAAGATGCATCATATGGCGGGAGCCTCCCATAGAGGCGAGTCGGTCGCAATTTTTTTTTTTTTTGGTCCGTCGGCAGAGCAAGAGAAGATGAATGGACTACGTGGGACATTTTAATTTTTTTATTTTTTAATAAAAGGACTTGTCCCAAGCCGTGCCTTGTCATTTTTACCATTTTGACACTATTTTTGTGAAATGGTAGGGGTACCGTTACCATTTCACACAGGGGGGAGGCCAGGATCTGGGGGTCCTCTTGTTAAAGGGGGCTTCCAGATTCCGAGAAGCCCCCCGCCCAGAGACCTCCACAACCATCGGGCAAGGGTTGTAGGGATGAGGCCCTTGTCCCCATCAGCATGGGGACAAGGTGTTTTGGGGGGCTACCCCAAAGCACTCTCCCCATGTTGAAGGCATGTGGCCTGGTACGGTTCAGGAGGGGGGGCGCTCTCTTGTCCCCCCTCTTTTCCTGCGGCCTGCCAGGTTGCGTGCTCCGGTAAGGGTCTAGTATGGATTTTTAGGGGGACCCCCATGCCTTTTTTTTTTTTTTTTATTTTGGCATGGGGTTCCCTTAAAATCCATACTAGACCTGAAGGGTCTGGTATGGATTTTGAGGGGGACCCCCACGCCATTTTCTTTTTAATCTTGGCGCAGGGTTCCCCTTAATATTCATACCAGACCTAAAGGGCCTGGTATGGAATTTGGGGGGACCCCCACGCAATCTCTTTTTTTTAAATTTTGGTTCGGAGTTCCCCTTCATATTCATACACAACCCAAAGGGACTGGTAATGGACTGCGGGGATCCCATGCCGTTTTTTTCAATGACTTCTTTTATCTGTATTGCTGGGACCGACAATTCATTATAGCCGCGAGTAGTTTTAAATGACTTTTTTTCCTTTAGAAATGTCATTTTGCTGTCAGTCTGTTCTAAACACGGGAAACATGCGCCCCTTTAAAGGCATACTATAGACACCCCCCAGGTACGAAATTTAAAGGAATATTTCACTTTTATTGTTTCACTTTAAGCATTATTAAAATCACTGCTCCCGAAAAAACGTCCGTTTTTAAAACTTTTTTTTGCATTGATCCTTGTCCCCTGAGGTAGGACCCGGGTCCCCAAACACTTTTTATGACAACAACTTGCATATAAACCTTTAAAATGAGCACTTTTGATTATTCATGTTCGTGTCCCATAGACTTTAACGGTGTTTGCGTGTTCGAACAAATTTTTTGCCTGTTCATATGTTCTGCTGCGAACCAAACCGGGGGGGTTTCGGATCATCTCTAAACACTGCCACTAATGCAGCACAAAGGGGTTAATTAATTGCCACTGGTCAGTAATACATCAGTGAGTACATTAACCCTCTCCATTTGCCATGTTACAATTACCAATCATCATCATTATCATCATGATAATCACACAGCACAGGAGTGTTGAGCCACAGCACCTGTATAATATGATTATCATGATAATAATGATGATATAGAATGTACAGAAAAATTAATCTTTAGGCTTCATTCTCACAGGGCGTGCTGCAGACATGCGTCTAACATGCATGGCTTTCTTTTACTGGTTTGGAGATGCATAAAGTGTTACATGCATCCCAATGCCGGCATCCCATTTATTTCTACTGAGACACACAGCCGCTATATCCCAATATGTCATGCATGCGGATCCCAGAATGCATGCAGGGTTCATTCAGGGACCCGCACCAGCATATCATATTGGGATATAACGGCTGTGTTTCTCAGTAGAAATAAATGGGATGCCGGCATTGGGATGCATGTAACACTTTAACCACTTCAGCCCCGGAAGATTTTACCCCCTTCCTGACCAAAGCACTTTTTGTGATTCGGCACTTCATCGCTTTAACTGACAAATGCGCGGTCGTGCGACGTTGTACCCAAACAAAATTGACGTCCTTTTTTTCCCACAAATAGAGCTTTCTTTTGGTGGTACAGTATTTGATCGCCTCTGTGGTTTTTATTTTTTGCGCTATAAACAAAAGAATAGTGACAATTTAAAAAAAAAAAAACGCATTATTTTTTACTTTTTGCTATAATAAATATCCCCCAAAAATATATAAAAATTTTTTTTTTCCTCAGTTTAAGCGGATATGTAATCTTCTACATATTTTTGGTAAAGAAAAAACTCAATAAGCGTATATTGATTGGTTTGTGCAAAAGTTAAAGGAGTCTGCAAAATAGGGGATAGATTTATAGCATTTCTATTATTAATTTTTTTTTTTTAATTAATAATGGTGGCGATCTGCAATTTTTATCGTGACTGCGACATTATGGCGGACACATCGGACAATTTTGATACATTTTTGGAACCATTTGCAGCGATCAGTGCGATTAAAAATCCATTGATTACTGTAAAAATGTCACTGGCAGTGAAGGGGTTAACACTAGGGGGCGGTGAAGGGGTTAACTGTGTTCCCTGGGAGGTGATTCTAACTGAAGGGGGAGGGGATTAACTAGAGGAATTGACAGATCGTGGTTCCTAGCTAATAGGAACACACAATCTGTCACTCCTCTCAGAACAGAACAGGGAAGTGTGTGTTTATACACACTCGTCCCTGTTCTGTGTCTCCTGCTCACGATCGCTCATGGCCAGCGGTCATCATGACCATCGGCCACCAGCATCGGCACCCCCGCTGTGCAGGCCTGCGCCTGCTATCTGGACCCCGCAAGCCCACATACAGTTACGTGGTTTCGCGCAGGGGAGCCAACCTGCCGCAGTACAACTGCGGCGCCTGTTTCGGAAGCGGTTAAAACAGTGTCACTGACTGTTTTGAACAAGGTTAGGACTGTATGATACGTTAAATACAGTTCTGTAAGCAACACCTTATTTTCTGGCAGTGCCCCTCCCCAGACTAGACTCTGGATCCACCCCTGCCACCAACTATAGATCCCCCAGCAACAATAGGTGCCTCACCAAAACAATGGATCAACTTCAGCAACAATAGACCCCCTCCAGTAAAATATATATCTCCTAACAGCCAACATCAATAGACCATTCAACAGCCAGCAACAACAGACCCCTCTCTCAACAGGAGATCCCACCCAGGAACAATAGACACCTCCCTCAACAGTAGATCCCCCAGCAACAATGGATCCTTCCCTTAACAGTAGATCCCCCAGCAACATTAGATCCCTACCAGCAGCTAGCATCAATATGATCCTCCAGTATATCCCAGTACCCCTTGTCATTACACGACTGTACATTTAATGCTAGAGGTGCTGGAACTGCATTCCCCCATGTTCCCACTGAAAAATAGCCCTGGATGTTATACTTCAGCATCCATATTTGATTGTTCAATTACCGGATAACTGAGGACACAATCTGGTCCCAATCCAGGAGGCCTACCATGTCCAATATTTCATTTTTGGAACATATATTTGTTAGGAACTTGGAAGCATGAAAACTACTGTCTTTCTATAACAACACATTTTTGAACAGCAGCAAGATTTCACTCACAAGATATCTATGGACACATTCTGGACAAGTCCAGAAGACCTGCCATGTCCATTATTTCATTTTTGAGATATGTATTTGCCGGTATCTGGGAGTTTATCAGTTATCTTCCTATAAGAACACATCTTTAATCAGAAGGAAGATTTCACTCACGGATATCAGAGGACACATTCTGGTGGCTCCCAGGCTGTCCAGAAGACCTGCCATGTCCATTATTTTTATTTTTGGGATATGTATTTGTCAGTATCTGGAAAGCTTATAAGTTATCTTCCTATAACAACACATCTTTATTTAGGAAGAAAGATATCACTCACTGAATATCTGAAGACACATTCTAGAGGCTCTTAATATTGGAGGCCTACCACGTCCCTTTATTTCATGTTTGAGACATATATATGTAGGATCTGGGAAGCCTATACGTTGTCCTCCTATAACAACACATCTTTAGTCAGTAGGAAGATTTTACTAACGGGAACATCTGAGGACACATTCTGGTGGCTCCCAATCCATAAGGCCTATTTTGTCCGTTATTGTATTTTTGGGATATATATTTGTAGGATCTGGGAAGCCTATAAGTTGTCGTTCTATAACAACACATCTTTATTCAGGAGGAAGATTTCCCTCTCATAATATATAAGGACACATTGTGATGGCTCCCAACTCAGGAGGCCTACGGCATCCATTATTTCCATTTTGAGACATAAATATGCAGGATCTGGGGAACCTATAAGTTGTCCTTTTATAACAACAAATTTTTAATCAAGAGAAAGATTTCACTCACTGGATATCTAAGGACACATTCTGACGTCTCCAAATCCAGGAGGCCTACCGCATCCATTATTTCAATTTCAGGATGTATATTTGTAGGTATCTGGGAATCCTGTAAGCTGTCTTCATAACCCATCTTTAATCAGGAGGAAGATTTCACTCACGAGATATTTGAGGACACATCCTGGGGGCTCCCAATCCAGGAGCCCTACTGTGTCCATTATTTCTTTTTTGGGACATCCATTTGTCAGTATCTGGGAAGCGTGCAAGCTGAATTCATAAATCAAACCACACGTCTTTGCTTAGAAGGAAGATGTATGATGGATCGCAGTGGATTACAACTTATCTTATCTCATGTGAAAAAATATGTTTATAGCTGGCATTTGAAAATATTTGCATCTTATTAAAGGGAACGCTCTACCATCACAGTGGGGGATTACCCGAATCTAGAAGCTCTCTTTAAAAATGAGGATACCGCTCCCCCCATCATATGAATGAGTAAGGGGTGTGTATTTCCCCTACTCATTCACTAAAAAAAAAAATAAGCAGTAAATAATGACACCACACTATTTGGCAAGTCCCTTATTAAAAAATCTGACGCCCCCCCTCCCCCCCACACAAAAATGCTCCATAATGTAAATCCATCATCTATCATATCATTCAGTGATGCAGATCCATGTCAAGCATGATGGGCGACACCCGCCAATCAGACCATAGCCATATCTGATGAATGCCATTGCCCAAATATGGGCAACTGGCCATATATGGTCAGTGTTGTTAATGCTATCTCCACCCCTTTATTTTCATGGCTGGGGGTTCCCAGCTGGTAAATGAATGTCAGGTGACGTCACTGGTTGCTAAGAAGGTGGCGGGTGCCAACGCTTGCTGCTTCAGTAGCAATCACTGATAGGATGATTAGGATAATTCCCGGTCATTTTTATGTGCTACTGGCAGCAGGTTTTTTTTTTCCAACTTATTTTATTTATCCCAACTCTATCCCCTCTACTCGGCTCCTGGCACCCAAGTGTGTATTTCTTTTGTGCCAGTATTCAAATACTTTTTTACTGATAGGAAGGAAGCCATCATAGATAGTAATGATAATAATATTACCATTAACTACTTGCTGCCCAAATCCATGTCTGACACTTCTCACATACATATAGAAATCTGCATTTCTTTATACTAGAAAATTACTTAGAACCCCCAAACATTATATATTTCCTGAAAGCAAAGGCCCTGGAGAATAAAATGGTGGTTGTTGCTATTTTTTTTTATGTCACACGGTATTCACGCAGCGGAATATCAAAGGGACATTTTCAGGAAAAATACACTTTATGAATTGTATTACATAATAACACAATGTAATACCCTATTTCTTGACAAAATCTAAAAAGAAGATGTTACGCCGAGGAAATAGATACCAAACATGTCACACTTTAAAATTGTGCATGCCTGTAGAATGGCAACAAACTATAGTACATTAAATTATCCATAGACGACACTTTTTAAAGGTTACCAGTTTAAAGTTAAATAATGGCGCGTACACACGACTGGTTTTGCCGTCGGAATAAACTCCGAAGGTTTCTCCGATGGAACTCCGACGGAATTCCATTCAAGCGGTTTTGCCTACACACGGTCAACCCACAGTCCGACCGTCCAGAACGAGGTGGCGTACAGCAGTCGTCATCAACCCTGTCCTCAGGGCCCACTAACAGGCCAGGTTTTATGTATTACCTTGGGGAGATGCAGACTAGAATACTGCAATCACTGAGCAACAAATGATATCACCTGTGATGTATTTCAGTTATCTTGCACACCTGGCCTGTTAGTGGGCCCTGAGGACAGGGTTGATGACCACTGACGTACAGCACGTACGACGGGACTAGAAAAAGGAAGTTCAATAGCGAGCAGCCAATAGCTTCCGTCTCGTACTTGCTTCAGAGCATGCGTCGTTTTTGGTCCATCGGAACAGCAAACAGACGATCGGTTTTAGCGATAGAAATTGGTTCCATCGGAAACATTTAGAACATGTTCCATTTCTAGGTCCGTCAGAATTTTTGAAAAAAAAAGTCTGATGAGGCATACACACGATCGGAATAGACGATGAAAAGCTTCCGTCTGACTTTTTCTGTCGGACATTCTGCTCGTGTGTACGCGGCTTTAGAGGTCTGGTGCTAGAATTATTGCCCTCACTTTGATGTTTGTGATAATACCCCTCATTTGTCTTAAGATCACTATTTACATATCATGCGTGGCCTACTGTAGGCATATGTTTGCATTTTCATAAATTTTAGAGCTGTGCTATCAAAAATTGGTTAAATAAACATCAATATCTATTGTCAATTGATATAAATCCCAAAACTAAAACACAGATGCTAAAAAGAAGAAAAACAAGAAAGTCCACATGAATGAACAGAACATTCTTCTTAAAAGTTCATCAATTAAGTGATTATCCATCACCGATGGGGTATCCCATCCTTGTGCGAAAACAGCCACCTCAAATAGTAAAAGTGCACGCTTACCGCTGTAAGCGACCTTCTATCGCTAGAAAGATCTAAAGGGCTCAAATTCTAGAGATAGAAGGCCACTTACAGCAGTAAGCATGCACGTTGACCTTTGGGGTGGCGGTTTTTGCACAAGGATGGGATACATTATCAGTGATGGATAGTGTGATGGAACCGCTTGGCACCCCTCTTGGATGTTTCCGTCAGTATACAGCTTCCTCCGGTCTGGAACCACAAACCAGGTATGATAGCTGAATATTGCACTAGCTTAGGTGCAAACTGGAACTGGAACTCTTTATTGTAAATTCAAACAGAATACAGTAAAACCTTGGATTGAGAGCATACTTTGTTCCGGAAACATGCTTGTCATCCAAAGCATTCTTATATCAAAGCGAATTTCCCATAAGAAATAATGGAAACTCAGATGATTCGTTCCACAACCATTTATTCATAAGTCCTTCAGTTTATAGTCCATATAAAAAGATTATAGCAATGTGACCAGGTTGTGTAACCATAAAATGTCCATCTACAAATGGAAGCCTCCACAAGGGGGTTAGAAGCAAAATCCAGCAGGAGCTCCAGAGTATAAAAGAGAAGAGAGGCGCCTCTAAGTGCCGGTTCACACTACAGCGACCTGAAAGTTGGCTCGACTTTGCCAGGCAACTTCGAGGCAACTTCAAAGCAACTTCAGGGAATTCCTGGGTAATCTTACTGTAATATCGGATCCAAATAACATCAATTAAGCTAAGTATCCGACTTGGAGGCTACTTCCATTGAACTCTATGGGTACAAGTCGGCTAGAAGTCACCTTGAAGTAGTACAGGAACCTTTTCTGAAGTCGGAGCGACTTCAGTAGTGTACATTAAGAAAGCTCTCATTCACATAGTTACATAGTTACATAGTTAGTAAGGTTGAATAAAGACACCAGTCCATCCAGTTCAACCTGAGTGAGTGTGGGTGCGTATCTACAATCATCCCTATTTATTTAAGGTACCCATATAGTGCTGCAAATTCAGGCAGCACTCCACACATACATTGTACACCTACATTGGTCCCTACCCTCAAGGAGCTCACAATCCAAGGTCCCCAACTCACATTCATATACTAGGGCCAATCTTTGAAGTGAAGCCAATTAACCTACCAGCATGTCTTTGGAGTGTGGGAGGAAACCGGAGTACCCGGAGGAAACCCACGCAGGCACAGGGAGAACATGCAAACTCCAGGCAGGTAGTGTCGTGGTTGGGATTTGAACCAGTGACCCTTTTTACTGCTAGGTGAGAGTGCTACTCACTACACCACTATACTACTGTGCTGCCCAGCAGCACTTCAACGGAATTTCTTATGTCCAGTGACTTGGGGCGACTTGAGGTCTGACAAGTCGGATCCCAAGTCGCTGTAGTGTGAACCGGCACTTAGTGCAGCAATATGGTTAAATTTAATGAAGGTACAACATTTAGCAATTCACATGGTTGATGATTAAAAGAGGCACATCTAAAGCCGCGTACACACGAGCGGAATGTCTGACAGAAAAAGTCAGACAGAAGCTAAGCTTTTCATCGTCTATTCCGATCGTGTGTATGCCTCATCGGACTTCTTTTTTCGAAAATTCTGACGGACCTAGAAATGGAACATGTTCTAAATATTTCCGACGGAACCAATTCCTATTGGGAAAACCGCTCGTCTGTATGCTGTTCTTATGGACCAAAAACGATGCATACTCTGAAGCAAGTACGAGATGGAAGCTATTGGCTACTGGCTATTGAACTTCCATTTTCTAGTCCCGTCGTAAGTGTTGTACATCACTGCGTTCCTGACGGTCGGACTTTGGTCGGACTTTGGGTTGACCGTTTGTAGGCAAGACCGCTCGAATGGAATTCCGTCAGAGTTCTGTCGGAGAAACCTTCCGAGTTTATTCCGACGGCAAAACCGGTCATGTGTACGCAGCATAAGTATGCAGGTATCCGGGGGTAAAGCTGTCCACATAGACCATCCCCCGCACCCCCGGCTCTCACCGCTGTCAGTATGCAATCGTGGCTGGGAAGACTACCCTGCAGTAGAGTGATCTGAAAGAGAGACTTGACGCTTTCATGGAGTGAATCATGGAAGGGACAACATTGATGGCGGTGTGGTGGACGGTTTATGTGGACAGCTTTACCCCGGATGCCTGCATACTTAGATGTGTCTATTTTAATCATCAACCATGTGAGTTGCTAAATGTTGTATCGTCATTAAATGTAACCATATTGCTACACTTAGGGGCGCCTCTCTTCTCTTTTATACTCAGTTGTGACATGACGCTACTTGTATATCAAGACATCGCTTGTATATCAAGTCAAAATTAAAATTAAAAATTTAGCAAAACGCTCTCAAACCAAGTTACTCTCAAACCAAGGTTTTACTGTATATAGCACACAAGATCAGGTGATCACATACAATGCAAACTGTAAACAGGAATATAATAAACATAGCTAGGGAACAGTCAACATAAACATAAACATTAAGCTAATTGAATAACTAGTCACATAAAGAATATAAAAGTCCACATGTGGTGCTAAATAAAAAGTAAATTCAAGAAGGGAGAGTTGATAAACCCATCACCAGCTTCTATGCGAGCTATGAACGTTAGGATTAAAGAACATCTGGCAAATATTAAGAAAGGGTTCCCCAAACACACTGTTTCCGTTACCTGGCATGTCATAATAAAAATCCAGCGGGAACAACTTTCATAGCCATAGATCGATTTACATCTCATTGGTGAGGGAGTATGACAAAAAGAGAGATCTCGTGGTTAGAAACTCGCTGGATCTATGATATCAAATGTTATATTCCCTTTGGGTTAAATGTTGACTGGGATGTGAACAGTTTCATTAATAATTGTTGATCCAGTCAATATTAATATTTCCCTTTTCTTTACCATATTTATTTGGGTTTATCTGACCATTACCCTGTACAAGATTAATATTACACCTTTTCATCCACTCCATAAGGGATGTTTTATTGTCCTTATTCAAAGAATCAATCCAAGCTTCTCTCTCAGCATTCATCACATGTTTGTCCATCATTAGAACATGATCTGCTCTCTCCATCAGATCAGAGGCTCAACTGAGCTCTTCACCATGATCTGACCAGGATAAGCAGACAAAATCCCTGGTCTCCTCCCTGGGCCATAATCGGTGGGTAGGAGGTTTCCCCCTAGTCCCCTCCTAAAGCCCCTGTCCTGGTTGGGTCTGTCACAGATATCCATTACCCTGTACAAGAATAATATTACACCTTTCCACCCACTCCATAAGGGACGCTTTATTGTCCTTATTTAGAGAATCAATCCAAGCCTCGCTCTCAGCGTTCATCACGTGTTTGTCCATCATTAGAACATGATCTGCTCTCTCCATCAGATCAGAGGCTCAACTGAGTTCTTCACCATGATCTGACCCGTAGAAGTAAACAAAATCCCTGGTCTCCTCCCTGGGCCATAACCAGTGGGTAGGAGGCTTCCCCCTTGTCCCCTCCAAAAGCCCCTGTGCTGGTTGGGTCTGTCACAGATATTCTCTAAATGTATGAACTTTTAAGGAGAATCTTCTGTTCATTCACGTGGACTTTCTTGTTTTTTTTCTTTATAACATCTGTGTTTTAATTTTGGGATTTATATCAATTGGCAATAGGTATTGATGTTTGACCATTTTTTTTGATAGCGCAGCTCTGAAATTTATGATTGATTGAATTGTGTTAAGTATCTTACGGTTGAGTTGCTGCTTTTGCACATTATTGAAGTTTGCACACAAACACGAGTGCAGTTTGATTGCACAAATTTCATATGTTTGCATTTGCACATAAGCACGGGGGGACAGGGGAGCTTTACATTTTTTTTGATTATTGCTATCACAAAGGGTGAACAACATCAGTAACAGGTCCTCTTTATGGAGAGATTTGGGGTTTATTAGACTCCAGATCTTTCCTCTGCCCTATAAAGCAGCCAATCAAACCATGAGAACAGATGTTCCTCTTTCTTCTCTATGGAAAGCTGGCCAACCATCCACATCAGTTCCAGGCTCCCTGGTGAAACGGGACAGCCAGGGAAAGGCGATGGGTGGCGGTGGGGCTGGACCCCCTCCGCCCCTTGTAAAAGTGATTGAGCGGTACCTGGTTCCCAGCAAATGGGAAAAAGTCCAGCGCTTGGAAGAATGCCCAAACAGCCAGCTTGTGTTTGGACTGAACCCTAAAGTCACCCCGAATCTTCACCTTGTTGCAGAAGGGTTGGTCAGTGATCGAATTCTGTAATAGACATGTGCTGTTCGTTTTATTCTGAATTGAAATTTGAACAATTTTTTTCGTTATTTATCCAAGATTCTGAATTATAATAGTAACGAATTTAAACAAATCCAAATTTCTACATAACGAAAAATTTGTCCGAATTTCAATTCAGAATAAAACTAACAGCACATGTCTATTACAGAATATGACCACTGACCAATGAAACAAAATTTTGGATGAAAATAAAGGAATAGAATAGAAAATAATATAATAGAAAAAAAAAAGAAAAGAATAGAATAGAATGAAACAGAACACAATAAAATAGAATAGAATATAAAAGAGCAGATGGAATACAAAACAAAGGAATAGAATAGAATAAAAAGAATAGAATAAAACAAAATAGAAAAAATATAACCACCTTCTGAAAATCAAATTTAAATAGAATACATTTGAGTTGGAATAGAGTAGAAATGGATAGAATAGAGAAAAAAAACATAGAATAGAATAAAATAGAAAGAATATATCCATCTTTCGAAATTTGAATTTCTAATAAAATAAATTCAGAAATGAATGGAAAAAAATAGAATAGAAAAGAATAGAGTAAAACAGAACAGAAAATAAAAGAATAAAATAGAAAAACACAATAGAATATAATAGAATATAATCAAATATAAAGAATATAACCATTTCCTAAAATTCGAATAGAATAAATTCAAATTTGAATAGAATAGAAAAGAATAGCACAAAGAATCAAAGAATAGAATAGAATAAAAAAAGAATAGAATAGAACAGAAAAAACAATAGCATAGAATAGACTAGAATAGAATAAAATTGAAAGAATACAACACCTTCCCAAAGTTCGAATAGAATTTGAATTCAAATAGAATAGAAAAGAATAGATTAGAATAGAATAGAAAATAAAAGAATAGAATAGAAAAGAATAAAACAGAATAGAAAAAAAATCTTCCGAAAGGCAAATTTCGAATAGCATAAATTCATATTCGAATATAATAAATTTGAATTCAAATGGAATAGAAAATAATAGAAAAAGCAATAGAATAGAATGTAATAGAAAGACTATAAAAATCTTCCATAATTTGAATTTTGAATAGAATAAATCTGAATTTGATTCGAATTTGAATTCCATTAGAATTTTTCCAAATTTGGTCGAATTGAGTTCAATTTGACGAAAATTTCAACTGAATCCGAATCCGAATTGAATTCCATTCGAATTCAGATTTATTAAACTAATCGTTCTGCACATGTCTATTCTGTAAGCCTTGCTTGACCCTCCCAGGTAGCAACTGTAATTAAAAAAATTGACCCATAAAATACTTTTTTTTTGCTTTTTTTTTTTCTCAACAAAAATGAGGTTTACTTTAATTATCTCAAATTGAAAAAGGGATTTGACAAATGTAAGGATAAAATGAGAAAATCCTTGTAGCGATGGAACGTCACCGGGGGGGCTGAGTTGCCCAGCATTATATAAAGCTTGCAGGAGTTGAAGTGTAATAGTACAATCAGAGGCGATGCTTTTACATTCCTGCAACTCCTACTCCATCTAAGAGGTTTATCCCCAGGAGAACCTGCTGACAGCTTGATATCAGCATTCTTACATTATTTCACTCCCCTCCCCTCCCCTCCTCTCTCTCTCTCTCTCTCTCTCTCTCTCTCTCTCTCTCTCTCTCTCTCTCTCTCTCTCTCGTGCAGGGGAGGATCACAGCTCCGAAGTCTTCCAGTATAACCTCCACAATTTACACACAGCTGTTTACCGCCCCATAAAACGTTATTGCAGCAATGCAGCCGGGCGTGTGCTTAAAACCCAACAACATCATCTGATGTGCCTTCCAGACTTTCCACTGTATTTAGAATCCCCACAATGCTTCCTGCGAGTGAATGAATCAGCCAATCAGAGCGTGGGAACTGGGTCATGGGAATCTCCCACAATCCCATGGCCCGGTTGTTTTATTGTTTGTTCATGAAAGCCGGTCATTACGGTCCTGGAAGCTTTACCGTGTAAACGATTGCCATAAGTGTAGCCCTGGACAGGGCTTTAGGATGAGGAGAAGATCAGGAATGGGAAGGATAAAGGTTGAAGGCTTCTTTAACTCTTTCATAAGATTGCTAATAGGGGTCTTTTTTTTACTACATTTTTTAACCAGTTCCTGTCCATACATTCACTGCAGCAAGGTGATATGGGCAGGCAGGATCATGTACATTTTCAGTGGGTATGGAAAAGAATCACCCCCCCCCTTTGACCACTTAACCCCAGACAGACACCATATGATGTCCTGGGCCATCTCTATGTAGAAAAGATAATCTGCACACCGGTTGTTGCTCCTAAGAAATCTTCATTCTATTGGAAAGCCACAATATACAAACGCAGATAAAATCAGTGTAATTAGGTCATCTCTATGACCTTCAGGGGCCATGAGCAACGTCATGACGTCACTTCCGGCGCCGGCACATGGAAACACTGCTGTTTTATTGAGCTGGAAAACAGGTTTGACCTCAGGCTTTGCAGCATAGAAGAGAGATCTGGGGACTTTAAGACACCACATGGGAGGCTAGATCATGTACATTTTCAGTGGGTATAGAAAAGAATCACCCCCCCTTTAACCACTTAACCCTAGGTGAACATCATATGTGGACATTATATTTAAGTGGTTAAATCTGAATTTCTGCCGGTGATTCTCTGCAATTTAAAAACAATCATAGCGGCTGTTTAGCCACTTGATTGTCTTTACAGGCGGCGGAAGGGGACGCCCCCCCTCCCGCCGCCCTTTGGTGCTTCTCCCAGCTTGCCCATACAATCGTGGAGCCGCAGAGAGAATTGGCTGGTGGTGGTGGTTTACCATAGAGCTGGGCAGGGACCATCTCTATGTTGAAAAGATGATCCGCACACCGGTTGTTGCTCTTAAGAAATCTTCATTCTATTGGAAAGCCACGATATACAAACGCAGATAAAATCAGTTCAATCAGGTCATCTCTATGACCTTCAGGGGCCATGAGCAACGTCATGACGTCACTTCCGGTGCCGGCAGATGGAAACACTGCTGTTTTATTCAGCTGGAAAATAGGTTTGACCTCAGGCTTTCCAGCCTAGAAGAGAGATCTGAGGACTTATAGACATCACATGGGAGGCTAGATCATGTATATTGTCAGTGGGTTTAGAAAATAATCACCCCCCTTTAACCACTTAACCCTAGGTGGACGTCATATGACGTCCTGGGCCATCTCTATGTAGAAAAGATGATCCGCACACCAGTTGTTGCTCTTAAGAAATCTTCATTTTATTGGAAAGCCACAATATAAAAAACGCAGATAAAATCAGTTCAATCAGGTCATCTCTATGACCTTCGGAGGCCGCGAGTGACATCATGACGTCAATTCCGGCGCCAGCAGGTGGAAACACTGCTGTTTTATTTAGCTGGAAAACAGGTTTGACCTCAGGCTTTCCAGCCTAGAAGAGAGATCTGGGGACTTATAGACATCACATGGGAGGCTAGATCATGTACATTGTCAGTGGGTATAGAAAAGAATCACCCCCCCTTTAACCACTTAACCCTAGGTTAACAGACGGTGGAAGACGACCCCCCCCCTGCCCTTTGGTGCTTCTCCCCGCTCGCCCATATGATCGGGGAGCCGGAGAGAGAATTGGCCGAGGCGGTGGTTTACCATAGAGCTGGCCGTGGTCCCCGGCCATCTCTATGTAGAAAAGATGATCCGCACACTGGTTGTTGCTCTTAAGAGATATTAATTTTTTTGGAAATCCACAATGTACAAACGCAGATAAAATCAGTTCAATCAGGTCATCTCTATGACCTTCAGGAGGCCGGGAGTGACGTCATGACCTCACTTCTGGGCCCAGCAGATGTAAACACTGCCGTTGTTTTAGCTGGAAAGCCCGATATTACTTTGTATTATTTTATCTCAGGCTTTCCAGCCTAGAGGAGAGATGTGGGGACCTATAGACCCCAGATCTCTCTGTAAAGAGGGCCTGTTATATCCTATTCCTATTACAAGGGATCTTTACATTCCTTGCAATAGAATAAAAGTAATCAAAAGAAAAAAATTAAAGGGAAAGTGTAAAAATAAAAAAAAAACAAAATAAAATAAACAATTATTTTTTTTTTTTAGAGGCTGTACAGAAAAGAGGGACAGAACAGAAAATAAAAGAATAGAGCAAAACAGAACCAACTAGAATAGAAAATAAAAGAACAGAATAAAAAAGAATAGCAGATAAAGGAATATAATATAAAATAGAATAGAATAGAATAGAATAGACTAGAATGGAAAGAATATAACCATCTTCTGAAATCCACATTTAAAAAGAATAGAAAAGAATAGAGTAAAATAGAAAAGAATAGAATAGAAAATAAAATAATAGAATAAAAAAGAATAGAATAGAATAAACAATAGAAAGAATAGAATAGAATAAAATAGAACTAATATAACAATATAAACATTTTCCAAAATTTGAATAGAATAGAAAACAATAGAATCGAAAATAAAAGAATAAAATATAAAAAAACAATAGAATAGAATGGATTAGAAAGAATATAACCATCTTCACAAAATTCTAATTTCAAATAGAATAAATTTGATTTCGAATGGAAGTCAAATTGGTTTGAATTTGGATAAACAAAACAAATTTCGAAAATGAATTAAACAAATTTAACTAAACAAATTTATGTAAATAACGAATCAGAACTAAATAAATATTTTCGTTCTGCACATGTCTACTCTGAACAGCAATGATTAAATAATACTTGATTTTTTTATAATGAATAAATACATTGGCATGATCTTTATACGTAAATAGAAGGAATAATGGGAAATAAACATTGTATGTTTAGTATCACTTTAAGCACTTCTGTGTCAAAAATCTTGCAGAAATTAATACAGTAGGAGATGCAGACCTTCCCAAGATAGCTCTCTGGAGCCCATGATTGGGGACAAATTAGTCCCCAGTGGAGTCCTGCCAGCCTGAAAAGTGACACAGTGCCACCTTCAGGTCGGAAGACAAACTGCAGCCCAAAATCTGCTTACAAGCAGTCATTCTAATATTTCGATTTGCTACATTTTCACCTTTACATGCTCACTAAACATTTAGCCTGTATGTGTCAAATCCTGGCGTTTTTCGATGTTCTGCGTCCAGGGCCTATGTCCCTAAACATATGTACCATTTGGTACAGCCTCATCCAGCCTCAACCAGCCTCATCCAGCAACCGTGTATGTGATCCATTTATTACATTTTGACAGGCTGCTGGCAAACGCCATACATCTTGTTTCCTTTAGGATTTAGGGCCATTTGAGGACAATCTATGTTATTTAGCTTCATATAACTGGAACAAGGTTATAAAAAAAAAAAACATCTTTAACGGTGTAGTCTACCCCTGCGGATGACAGCAGGATTTTCTAAATCAGAAATGATACATCGTGTCCGGGTCAAAGTCAGAAGAAGAACAATTACCAGGATGGTTCCAGCTTGCCCGCAGTGATTAGGCAGCTTCAGAATGGACCCGAACGTAAGGAATTGATAACAATATCCCAGACCTGTCAACAATGATCTCATCACCGGGACTCACTGAGATGACGACCGGCTAGGAGATGTTCTCTAAACTCCGCTATTTGGTGCTATAGAAACAAGGGATGATTCAGGTGTAGCTAACCACCAACGTTAGGAAACAATGCCAGGAGCAGGGTCGGATCTAGCCTGTCTGATGTAGGGGTGCAGTAAAAAAAATCAGGGGGGTAGAGGATAGGAGGTCAGTAGGGCAGTGTACAGGGGATCAGTTGGGAAGTGTATAAGGGGATCAGTAGGGCAGTGTACAGGGGGTAAGTAGGGCAGTGCACAGGAGTTCAGCAGGGCAGTGTACAGGGGGTCACTAGGGCAGTGTACAGGGGGTCAGTAGAGCAGTGTATAGGGGGTCAGTAGGACGGTGTACAGGGGGTCATTATTACAGTGCACATGAGGTCAGTAGGGCAGTGTACAGGGAGACAGCAGGACAGTGTACAGGGTGTTAGTTGGGCAGTGTACAGGGGGTCGGTAGGACAGTGTGCAGGGGGTAAGTAGAGCAGTGTATAGGGATCAATAGGACAGTGCACAGGAGGTCAGTAGGACAGTGTACAGGGGGTCAGCAGGACAGTGTACAGGGGGTAAGTAGGATGTACAGGGGTAAGTAGGACAGAGTACTGTGGGTCAGTAGGGCAGTGTATAGGGGATCAGTAGGGCAGTGTACAGGTGGTCAGCAGGGGAAAGCGCCAGTGGTTGGTAGGGCAGTGCATAGGTGGTCAGCAGAGCAGTGTACGGAGTGTCAGTAGGGCAGTGTACAGGGGATCAGTAGGGCAGTGTATAGGGGGCCAGTAGGGCAGTGTGCAGGGAAAGCAGTACAGCAGTGTATAGGAGGCCAGCTGAGCAGTGAACAGGGGGTCAGTAAGGCAGTGTATAGGGGGCCAGTTGAGCAGTGAAGAGGGGGTCAAAGCAGGGTATTGGGTGTCAGTAGGGCAGTGTGTTGGGTGTCAGAAGGGCAGTGTACAGAGGGTCAGTAGAGCAGTGTATAGGGGATCAGTAGGGCAGTGTACAGGAAAAGCAGTATGGCAGTTTAAAGGGGGCCAGTTGAGCAGTGAACAGGGGGTCAGTAGGGCAGTGTATAGGGGATCAGTAGGGCAGTGTACAGGGTGTGTGTAGGACAGTGCACAGGTGGTCAGTAGGGCAGTGTACAGGGTGTGTGTAGGGAAGTGCACAGGTGGTCAGTAGGGCAGTGTACAGGGTGTCAGAAGGGCAATGCACAGGGGGTCAGTAGGGCAGTGTATAGGGGGTCAGTAGGGCAGTGTACAGGTGGTCAGCAGGGGAAAGCACAGGTGGTTGGTAGGGCAGTGCACAGGTGGTCAGCAGGGCAGTGTACAGGGGGTCAGTAGGGCAGTGTATAGGGGGCCAGTAGGGCAATGTACAGGGGGTCAGTAGGGCAGTGTATAGGGGGCCAGTAGGGCAATGTACAGGGGGTCAGTAGGGCAGTGTATAGGGGGCCAGTAGGGCAATGTACAGGGGGTCAGTAGGGCAGTGTATAGGGGGCCAGCGGATCAGCAGGGAAAAGCAAAGGAAGTAAGCAGGGCAGTGGGGGAGGGGGGTTGGGGGCACAGCCCACCGCACCCACCTTAGCACCCTCCTAGATCCGGCCATGGTCAGCAACTCGCTTTTTCAGGAGGTAAAAAATGTCCGCCTACCTATTTCTCTCAGTTCAGGTTTCTTTTTATCTGGGTAGTATATAATGCAAATAATAGTAATACTGGTACTTTTTGAGTGAAACTTTATGACTGACCGATGCAACCTCCCTCTAATGCTCCAATTTATATGGGTGAGAGTGCACCCTCTTGGGGGGTTCTAAGGGGCTTATTTATTTATTTAAAAAAAGTCAAATCTATATGCTTGGAAACAACTGTATGAATACAACTAAGGTTATTAAGACTTCCCATTGAGGAAAAAAATAATTATTCTCATAATTTTAATAACATAATTATTGATTACTAATATTAACAACAATATTACTACTACTACTGCTACTAATATTAATAATAATAAGTAAAAGAAGAAGAAGAAAAATACAAATAATATGTATTATTAGTATTATTTTATTTGATGTATTATTTTATTAATATTATTAGTATTCATTTTAGAGATAATAATAATAATAATAATAATAATTATTATTATTATTATTATTATTATTATTATTATTAGTAGTAGTAGTAGTAGTAGTAGTAGTAGTAATAGTAGTAGTAGTAGAAGTAGTTATTACATTTATTTTTTTTCTGTTGGAAAATAATATCAATTATATGGAAAAACACAATTTCATATACTCTATACAAAATTATAAATACATATATATATCTATATATTTTCTAGTGGGACGTCTAAATCTCAATATTATTGAGATTATCTCAACATTATTGGTTGTATTAAAGAGGTTGTAAACCCCCCTGTAACATTTGTACCTATAGATAAGCCTAGAATACCTATAGGTACTGTAAATATCTCCTAAACGTGTGCTGTTTAGGAGCTATTCACTGTTTACTGTGCCGATGATGTCATCAGCGCATGCACTCTGAAGGAACAGCGCCCATGCCCTTTCTTCCAGAGCGTGTGCCGTGACCGACAGCTTCCTTGCGCATGTCGTCACGCTGCTCCGAACAGTCATGCAGCCGGAGTCCGAATCCCCGGAAGGAAGATGGATGCAGACTTCAGCGGGGACGGCGAGGGCATCGTTTCCAGGTAAGTGTCACATAATGGGCTAGTATGCGATGCATACTAGCCCATTATGCCTTTACATTGCAGGGAAGAAGAAAGGAAAAACAAACAAAACAAAACATCAGGGATTACTTCCTCTTTAGTACAAGTGATTTCAAATATATTGATTTAACCACTTTTTTTTTCAACAATCATCTTAAGGCAAATTTTCTATGTTTTATATTTTTAACTCCTAAAGATTGAATGAAATTAAATTTTTTTTTTTTTTTTTTTTTTTTTCTTCCCATATTCCTACTTGTTATTCTCTTGTGATTTTATCCTATTCTGGAGGGGTGATTTTTTTTTTTTTTTTTTAACAAGCTAGGTAGCAATTTCTTAATAATCAATTTCATGCATGGAGCGTAAAACAATTTTTATTAAGTGATCAAGATCTACCACAGCTCTCAAGATGTAAAATGAGTATTTACTGGGCTGTGGATAATAGATTTTCGTGATGTCTTATCGGAAAGTTTTGCATATACCAGTTGTTTCGTCAGTACTGGAATAGTTTGTGATTTTTTTAATTTTTTATTTTATGTTAATAGGAGTTGGCATTGAGAGGGTGCTTCCCAATATATATATATATATCATCCTGTAGCTATTTAGAAGAGAAAAGCACATAACAACAAAAAGTATGTGAAATTAAAGTGTCTGTAAACCCCAACAATGAACTTCTGACACTAGACAATAAAAAAGGAAAAAAAAAAAACTAACACAGCCACTAGACATTGCAGTACCGAAAAATTGGTTTCGTTTTATTTTTCCGTTTCATTCGTTTTGTTTTTTCGTTTATTGGATCATTCGGTATGATCGGATTTTGTAACTCTGGATTATTCGTAACTTCAGAAGCATTCGTATTCGTTACGTTCACTAACAGTTACTTTAGCCAAACTTGAATGGAAATTCCAAAAAAAAAAAAAAATTGTAAATCTAATCTATCCCAAATTAGCTGCTATCGCGCCTGAATAGAAGAATAACTGACTTCAGCTATTTTACCTATAATTTAATAGTTTATAATAGTAAAATATAAATAATAAGAAGAATAAAAAATTATAATAATAGTTAATCATTTTAATAACAATAGAAAATACGAAAAACAAAATTATCCGAATGTATTTGATTCGTTAAACTCGTAGGTTGAATCGTTTTTCGTTCTTTCGGGTTTTCGTAATATCAGATTTTCGTTCTTTCTGACAATTTGTTTTCGTATGCATTTGTCAAAAGGTTCTTTCGTTCAATCAAAGGCTTCCGAATGAACAAATTTGCCGAATTTCAACCGAAAACAATTTTTTTAACTAAACGAATTGCACATCCACAGCCACCCCATCCGGGGACTGGTAAGGGCAACTTGCTGTTTTTGTGTGTACCTAACTGCCCTGTGCTAACTTTTTTATTTTCTGTGGGTGTGAACCAATCAGAAGCTGGCACTGGTCATGCATAGATCATGTAAATACAATGGGATACAGAGGGACCCCTGAAATATAGATACAAAATAACACAATAGGTGGCGCCAGCTAAGAGCCCTTGCACACTGGGGTGGGGGGGCGGCGTCGGCGGTAAAACGCCGCTATTATTAGCGGCGTTTTACCGTCGGTATGCGGCCACTAGCGGGGCGGTTTTACCCCCCGCTAGCGGCCGAGAAAGGGTTAAATACCACCGCAAAGCGCCTCTGCAGAGGCACTTTGCCGGCGGTATAGCCGCGCCGTCCCATTGATTTCAATGGGCAGGAGCGGTAAAGGAGCGGTATACACACCGCTCCTTCACCGCTCCGAAGATGCTGCTAGCAGGACTTTTTTTACCGTCCTGCCAGCGCATCACTCCAGTGTGCAAGCCCTCGGGGCTTGCACACTGGAATGAAAGTAGCGGCACTTTCGGGGCGGTTTGCAGGCGCTATTATTAGCGCAATAGCGCCTGCAAACCGCCCCAGTGTGCAAGGGCTCTAAGTGCTGCAGCGTGAGTGGCTTACTCCTATTATCCAATAAAGTTTATTGATGCTGTACTTCAATAGCGACCCCTGTTGTTTTATTTTGTATCTATATTTCAGAGATCCCTCCTGTCTCTTGGTGGAGCAGCCATATATACAGCAAATCCAGTTACATTTATGACCACTTAACAAAGACTTTTGATACATGATTTTTTACATTTATTTATTCATTTATTTGTATTGCTGTTTATACTACTGTGGAAATTATTGGGTATATTTGTGTCCCTATATACACCATATTCTGATTTTCCTTTTCTTGACAGACCATTTAAAGCATTTAATAACTGTGTGGAGCCATAAGTTCCCCCACATCATAAATCCTGATCATTCTGAAGTCAGGGAGTTTTTGTGTATGGCTACTTTTAGCCTATACATCATACGAAATGCCAGGATCGCCAAATTAAGATCGTCGGGAGAAATATCAACAACAGGAGATATGCAGTGTGCAATTGGGAAAATCCGGACAGCCGCATTCCAGGAGATTATAATCCAAACTTCTTTATTGTAAAATCAGGAACATGTCATACAGTACATCATAGACAGAGTGTACAGGCAATCAGCTTACGCGTTTCGCACTATGCCAAGTGCTTACTCATAGCTGGTCGACCTGGTCATTCCTGATTTTACAATAAAGAAGTTTGGATTATAATCTCCTGGAGTGCGGCTGTCCGGATTTTCCCAATTGCACACAGCTTCAGCTAGCATTAGCCAGCACCTGGGGCTCTTTGTCTCTGGAGAGTAACTCTCAGTTTATACCTGGGCAGATCCACCCTAGTGTGGGGATAACATCCGTATCGAACCTGAGATATGCAGACGATACCACACTAATGGCAGAAAGTGAAGAGGAACTAAATAGCCCCTTAATGAAGGTGAAAGAGGAAAGCAAAAAAGCTGGCCTAAAAATTAAACATTAAGAAAACTAAGATCATGGCAACCGGTCCCATCACTCCTTGGCAAATAGAAGGAGAAGAAATAGAAACTGTGACAGATTTTATCTTCCTTGGCTCCAAGATCACGTCAGACATGACTATAGCCATGAAATTAGGAGACGCTTGCTTCTTGGGAGGAAAGCAATGGCAAACCCATACAACATTATAAAAAGTAGAGACATCACCGTACCGACAAAGTGCCATTTAGTCAAAGCTATGGTGTTCCCAGTAGGAACCCATGGCTGTAAAAGTTGTACCATAAGGAAGGCTGAACGCCTAAGAATTGATGCTTTTGAACCATGGTGTTGGAGAAGACTCTTGAAAGTTTCTTGGATGGCAAGAAGATCAAACCAGTCAATCTTGAAGGAGATCAACCCTGAATATTCACTGGAAGGACAGATCCTAAAGCTGAAACCCAAATACTTTGGCCACCTAATGTGAAGAGAGGACTCATTGGAAAAGACCCTGATGCATGGAAGGAAAAAGGAGAAGAGGAAGACAGAAAACAAGATGGATAGATAGCATAATTGAAACAATGAACATGAAGTCAAGCAAGCTTCGGGAGGCAGTGGAGAACAGAAAAGCCTGGTGCACTATGGTCCATGAGGTCACGAAGAGTCGGATACAACTAAACGACTGAACAACAACAACAACTTTTAGCCTATACATCTTTTATGATGCAAAGACATCTTCTACAAACCAATTTATGGCCTACTTACTCTATGTCATCAGTGATGTTTTCTGAAGAAGGACTGATAAAAATGGAAACATTTCAGACATCTTATTTCAGCTCTATTTATCTGATTATTTGATATACATTGTATTTTATTTATTTATTCTGAAGGTTCCCTGTATCAAAAAACAAAGGAACTCGAGGATGTATAAGGACATTGTACAGAATACGTGTATACACTGCAAGCATCACAAGCAATATTACTTTAATTCGGCAGTCTTTCAGTCCTGACCTCAATTTAGTGGAAATGCTGTGCTGTGAACAGAATCGGCTGCTCAAGGAAGACTGAAAAATATTCAAGAACTAAAATAATATTTTTATATGAAAATGGGTCAGAGCACCTCTCAACCATAGCTAAGGTCTGATCTTCAATTGTAGAAATGATAGGTTGTGTTTTCACCTAATAAAAGACCTTTCACTAACTACTACAAATTGTTATTTACATGCACTGTTCCCACTAATGACTCTCACAAACATTTCCTTGTCAAAAGAAGTTTATTGAGTATACAATGTTATAAAGATACATAAAGTAAGTTTACAAGGATCTATAAAGTAAGCTCATTGTTTTACAGTAGGGTTTATATAGGTAAATATCATGAAATTTCAAATATTAAACATTGGGTTCACGTAAACCTATATTAAAGATATATATCATTTCCTTAGTTACTTTTGGAGGTATTTAAATGATTTATACCTACTATACATATTGTTTACAAGTAGAGTGTATATAGGTCAAATAAATTCTGATAATGAGCTTTAATCGTAAGGTGGAGAAAAGGAAAGAGAAAGAAGAAAAAGGGTTGAAAGGTAGAGGTATGGTCCACAAGGTTGTCCCGCTCGTCAGTTTATTATTCTTTTTAGTTCTCTTTGAAGCCTTAGAATGGGTGTCTCTGTAAGTCATTTAATCTGTTACCACTCTCACAAACATTTAACACAATAAAAACAGATTACATTTTTGTGGACACCTTACCATCACACTTATACAAGCGTGATGGACATCCTTTTCCAAAACCAGGGCCATTAATATTGAGCTGTCCCTTCCTTAGAGGCTATATCAGCCTCCACTCTCCAATGAAGACTTTCTACAAGATTTTGGCGTATGTCTGTGAGAATTTGTGCTCGGTCATCGAAAGAGCATTTGTGAGGCCAGGTTCTGAAGTTGGATGAGAAGACTTGGCTTGATATTGGTGTTCCAATTCACCCCAAAGGTTCAGTAGAGTTGAGGTCAAGGCTCTGTGCAGGACACTGGTGTTCCCCCCACACCAATACTGGTCAACCCATGTCTTAATGGATGGTGATCAGAAGGGTTGAGGTTTGGGCTCTGTGCAGGACACTGGAGTTGTCCCACACCAAATCTGGTCAACCCATGTCTTAATGGATGGTGATCAGAAGGGTTGAAGTCAGGGCTCTGTACCGGCCTCTTAAGTTCCTCCACACCAAACTCATCAAATCATATCTTTATGGATGGTAATCGGTAGGGTTGAGGGCTCTGTGCAGGCTACTCGATTTTCTCCAAACTAAATAGTTCAAGCCATGTCTTTATGGATGGTGATCAGCAGGGTTGAGGACAGGGCTCTTTACAAGCCATTACGTTCCTCCACACCAAACTCATCAAACCATGCTTTTATGGATTGTGATTGGTAGGGTTGAGGTCACGGCTCCCTTGCAGGCCACTTGAGTTCCCAAACACCAAACTCATCAAGCCATGTTCTTATGGATGGTGATCAGTAGGGATGAGGTCAAGGCATTTATGAATGTGTTTATTGTGTTTATTATTTGTTTTAAAAAAAACGTAATGTGTTTATTTATGTTTTATTTATTTTTTTACAATTTTTTTTTTACTATTGTCTAATGTAGTTTATATTATGTGTTTTTATATTTTTATTTATTTATTAATGTGTTTACTGTATTTAATAATTTGTTTTTAAATAATTTGAATGTATTTATTTATTTATTTTTTTACTATTTATTTTTTTACTGTTGTTTAATGGGTTGTATGATATTAATTTTTTTAAGGTTTTTATTTATTTATCATTTATTAATTTGTTTATTTGTTTTTTTTTTTTTTCTATTGTGCAGGATGTGTGCCAATGTATGTTATTTTGTTGTCATTTCTCCCCTTTCCCACTGACTTGAATACATTTTCCTACGTTCCTTTCCTGTAGGTGATGGTAGAAAAGTTTGTGTCTTGAGAATTTTTCAGGCGTTGCTGTCTGTCCACTGAAGCGAAAAGGGGAGAAGTCAGCCAAACACAGCTGAGCACCACTGGGGAAGATTAACAGCGGATATGGAAGTGTTCTGCTGGCCCTTAGAAGCCTAATCTCCTAATCTCTCCCTGGTCTACTAATGAGGAGAAACAACAGCCAAAAAATACTTTGTTCCCGATAAAGTTTCTCTCTAAATGGTAGCTGCATGTGTTATGCAAAACTTGCTGTAAAAAAACCCCCATAGTATTGTTATATGATTTATAAAAACCCTAAAAAACCACTAAAACTAATCCCCCAACCCTTCCATGTTGAAGCCATTCTTTGGAGAAAAGTGCCGTCACCCATCCTTTTGTCTCTAGGAGATAGAGAAGGAAGTTTAGAGAAAAGATATGGGTGAAAAGAGGATTGAAAGCCTAAGCTTAACCACTTGCCTACCGGGCACTTTTACCCCTTGCAACGCTATACCCGCATGAAATTTTATAACTTTTTTTCCACAAATAGAGCTTTCTTTTGGTGGTATTTAATCACTGGGTTTTTTTTTATTTTGCTAAAAAAAAACGAAAAAAGACCAAAAACTTTGAAAAAAAAAAGATTTTCTTCGTTTTTGTCAGAAAATCTTGTAAATAAGTATTTTTTTCTCCTTCACTGATGGGCATTGATGTGAGGCTGCACTGATGGGCACTGATAAGGCCGCACTGATAGGCACTTATGAGGCGACACTGATGAGGAGGCACTAATATGCCACACTGATGGGCACTGATAGGCAGCACTGATAAACACTGATGGGTGGCACTGATGGGCACTGATAGGTGGCACTTATGGGCAATGATATGTGGCATGGATAGGTGGCACTGATGGGCGGCACTGATACGCACTGAAAGGCATCACTGATGAACACAGATTGGTGTCATTGATGGGCACTGTTGGGGCTGCACCTGTACAGGTCACCCCTGTAAGGAGATGCCGCTGATTGGCTCTCCTCACACTCTGTCAGAGCCAATAAAGGGCATCTCCTTGTTTACATGTGATCATCTGTGATTGGACACAGCTGATACTATAGGTAAAGAGCCGCGTCATCATGTCATCGCCTCTTTACAGTACAGGGACACAGCGCGCGCGGGAGGTGGTTATACACATGCTGACCGCAATATGTACATATACATTGTGGCTTGCAATTGGTTTATAGGGGTTATGGCTGAAACTATCAGCCATAACCCCAGTATTTTTTGGCTTTTTGGCGATTGGCTTTCTCATTAAAGCGGTCCAAGAGGCTAATTAGCCGCTGGATCGCTTTTAGAAGCAGCAGGAGGGGTCGACCCCCTCCTACCCCATGCCGGTGTTTCTCACGTTCACCGCTTTTTCTGACAAGCCCAAGAAAGGTTTGCGCAGCTGGCCATAGATCTTGGAGGACCGGAGCAACGTCATGAACTCCCTTCTGGTTTAGGGCATTTTTATATGTATTTATTTTTAAAGCAAAAGATCAAATTTAGTTTTTTGATCTTTTGCTTTTGCGGGTAGAGAAGAGGTTTGGGGTCTTATAGACCCCAGATCTTTCCATAAAGAGGACCTGCCATCCCTTATTTCTAGTACAAGGGATGTTTACATTAAAAAAAAAAAAAAAATACTGGGGTTATAGCATACGGTTGCAGCAATAACCCCGGTATAACAACTTGAAGCCAATCATGTACAAATATATGATTTGGCGTCAAGTGGTTGATAAATAGGTGAAAGCAGCCTCAGCCAGGTTCATCTAAAACCACACTTCAATGCGTTTCATTCCACCCACTGGGCTTAATCATGGAGTTCCAGGGTGAGACGCGTCGGCGGGCCTGGCTCTGGATGAAGCTGGTTGAGGCTGCTTTCACCTATTTACTAATGCCTTCACTAGGTGTACGGTGTCTGGGAACTTTCTCTGTGCATATCCACAATAGGTGGGAGGTGTGGACAAGAATTGGGAAAGCTGATATACTGTACTTGTTTGATATCACAGGAAGTTACAAGGATCAGTACCGGGACAAGGTCATCTAGAGCCCGGGGTGAACATGCCAAACTGTGCCCCCCCCAATAAGCATTATGTGTCAGCAAAAATTCCCCCCCACAAAAAAACTGAGCACTAATCTGCATGCTTACCCCCTAACCAAAAATCCCCCCTCCTCCCAGTACAAATCAGCCCCCTCCTGAAATCCCCCCTTCCAGCACAAATCTTTGCCCCCCCATCCCCCAAATCCCAAAGCTTAAATGCCCCCACCCCAAAAAAATTCCCCCGCCTGTACAAACCCTCCACCCCAAAAAGGTCCCCTCCTAGTACACATTCCTCCCCGCACACTCCATATCCCCACTCCCAGCACAAATTCCCCTAAATCCCCACTTCTAGCACTAATCTTCCTCCCCATCCTCCCTCCCAACACAAATCCCCTAAATCATCACTCTTAGCACCCTCCACCCCCCTAATTTCCACTCCTAGTACATACCTCCACACACTCACACACTCCAAATTCCCACTCCCAGCACAAATTCCCCATTGATCCCCCTTTCTAGCACTAATCTTCCCCCCCATCCTCCCTCCCAACACAAATCCTCTAAATCACCACTTAGCACCCTCCACCCACCTAATTTCCCCTCCTAGTACACCCCCCCACAAACACTCCTAATCCCCCCTCCCAGCACAAATTCCCCCTTAATCCCCCCTTCTAGCACTAATCTTCCTCCCCATCCTCCCTCCCAACACAAATCCCCTAAATCATCACTCTTAGCACCCTCCACCCCCCTAATTTCCACTCCTAGTACATACCTCCACACACTCACACACTCCAAATTCCCACTCCCAGCACAAATTCCCCATTGATCCCCCTTTCTAGCACTAATCTTCCCCCCCATCCTCCCTCCCAACACAAATCCTCTAAATCACCACTCTTAGCACCCTCCACCCCCTAATTTCCCCTCCTAGTATCCCCCCCCCCCACACACACACACACACACACTCCAAATCCCTCCTCCTAGCACAAGTCCCCCCTTAATCCCCCCTGCTAGCACTATTCTTCCCCCATCCCCCCTTCCAACACAAATCCCCTAAATCACCACTATTAGCACCCTCCACCCTCCTAATTTCCCCTCCTAGTACATCCCCCCCCCCCCCCCACAAACACTCCAAATCCCCCCTCCCAGCACAAATTCCCCCTTAATCCCCCCTTCTAGCACTAATCTTCCCCCATCCTCCCTCCCAACACAAATCCCCTAAATCATCACTGTTAGCACCCTCCACCCCCTATTTCCCCTCCTAGTACACCCCCCACAAACACTCCAAATCCCCCCTCCCAGCACAAATTCTCTCTTAATCCCCCCTTCTAGCACTAATCTTCCCCCTTCCAGCACAAATCCCCCCTTAATCATCACTCTTAGCGCCCCGCACCCCCCAATTTCCTTTCTTAGAACAATACTGACTATTGGACTAATACTGACACATAATCCCACATACAGTAGGGACGAAAGTATTCAGGCCCCCTTAAATTTTTCACTCTTTGTTATATTGCAGCCATTTGCTATAATCATTTTAGTTCATTTTTTTCCTCATTAATGTACACACAGCACCCCATATTGACAGAAAAACACAGAATTGTTGACATTTTGGCAGATTTATTAAAAAAGAAAAACTGAAATATCACATGGTCCTAAGTATTCAGACCCTTTGCTGTGACACTCATATATTTAACCCAGGTGCTGTCCATTTCTTCTGATCCTTCTGATCATCCTTGAGATGGTTCTACACCTTCATTTGAGTCCAGCTGTGTTTGATTATACTGATTGGACTTGATTAGGAAAGCCACACACCTGTCTATATAAGACCTTACAGCTCACAGTGCATGTCAGAGCAAATGAGAATCATGAGGTCAAAGGAACTACCTGAAGAGCTCAGAGACAGAATTGTGACAAGGCACAGATCTGGCCAAGGTTACAAAAAAAAATTCTGCTGCACTTAAGATTCCTAAGAGCACAGTGGCCTCCATAATCCTTAAATGGAAGACGTTTCGGACGACCAGAACCCTCCCTAGAGCTGGCCGTCCGGCCAAACAGCTATCGGGGG
The DNA here is from genome assembly GCF_042186555.1 of Aquarana catesbeiana. Lineage (NCBI taxonomy): Eukaryota > Metazoa > Chordata > Amphibia > Anura > Ranidae > Aquarana > Aquarana catesbeiana. The sequence goes on along the minus strand of NC_133325.1, from coordinate 781,585,024 downwards.
AGAAGAGCCTTGTTGAGAGAGGTAAAAGAAGAACCCAAAGATCACTGTGGCTGAGCTCCAGAGATGCAGTTGGGAGATGGGAGAAAGTTGTAGAAAGTCAACCATCACTGCAGCCCTCCACCAGTCGGGGCTTTATGGCAGAGTGGCCCGACGGAAGCCACTCCTAAGTTCGAGACACATGAAAGCCCGCATGGAGTTTGCTAAAAAACACCTGAAGGACTCCAAGATGGGGAGAAATAAGATTCTCTGGTCTGATGAGACCAAGATAGAACATTTTGGCCTTAATTCTAAGCGGTATGTGTGGAGAAAACCAGGCACTGCTCATCACCTGTCCAATACAGTCCCAACAGTGAAGCACGGTGGTGGCAGCATCATGTTGTGGAGGTGTTTTTCAGCTGCAGGGACAGGACGACTGGTTGCAATAGAGGGAAAGATGAATGCGGCCAAGTACAGGGATATCCTGGACGAAAACTTTCTCCAGAGTGCTCAAGACCTCAGACTGGGCCGAAGGTTTACCTTCCAACAAGACAATGACCCAAAGCACACAGCTAAAATAATGAAGGAGTGGCTTCACAACAACTCCGTGACTGTTCTTGAATGGCCCAGCCAGAGCCCTGACTTAAACCCAAATGAGCATCTCTGGAGAGACCTAAAAATGTCTGTCCACCAACGTTTACCATCCAACCTGACAGAACTGGAGAGGATCTGCAAGGAGGAATGGCAGAGGATCCCCAATTCCAGGTGTGAAAAACTTGATGCATCTTTCCCAAAAAGTCTCATGGCTGTATTAGATCAAAAGGGGCTTCTACTAAATACTGAGCAAAGGGTCTGAATACTTAGGACCATGTGATATTTCAGTTTTTCTTTTTTAATAAAGCTGCAAAAATGTCAACAATTTTGTGTTTTTCTGTCAATATGGGGTGCTGTGTGTGCATTAACCACTTGCCGCCCGCCATATAGCAGAATGACTGCGGCAAAGTGGTTTCAATAGCCTGACTGGATGTCATATGACGTCCGCAGGATATTGAGCCACTGCGAGCCCCCAGGGGCGTGCATCGTGGCGATCGTTGTTGCGGGGTGTCAGTCTGACCACCAGGTATGCCCCCTAGACCCCCAGGGAAATACTAACCAGTGCAAAGGCAGCTGCCAATCAATGCCCTGGCAGCTGCCAATCAGTGCCCACTCCAATGCCTACCACTGCCAGTGCCACCAGGGATGCCTATCAGTGCCGCGTATCAGTGCCGCGTATCAGTGCCAATCAGTGCCACGTATCCGTGCCCATCAGTGCCCAGAAGTGCCGCCTATCAGTGCCCATCAGTGCCGCCTATCAGTGCCCATCAGTGCCACCCATAAGAACCCATCTTTGCAGCCTTTCAGTGCCCATCAGTGCCCATCAGTGCCCACCAGTGCCATCCAGTGCCACCCATGAGTGCCCATGAGTGCCGCCTATCAATGCCCATCAGTGCCGCATATCAGTGCCCATCGTCAGTGCCCATCAGTGCCCGCTCATTGGTGCCACCTCATCGCTGCCGCCTTATCAGTGCCTGTCAGTGCCGCCTTATCAGTGCCCATCAGTGAAAGAGAAAATTTACTTATTTACAAAACTTTTAAACAGAAACAAAAGCAAAACGTTTATTTTTTTCAAAATTTTCGGTCTTTTTTTATTTGTTTAGCAAAAAATAAAAACCGCAGAGGTGATCAAATACCACCAAAAGAAAGCTCTATTTGTGGGAACAAAATGATAAAAATTTAGTTTGGGTACAGTGTTGTATGACCGCGCAATTGTCATTCAAACTGCGACAGCGCTGAAAGCTGAAAACTGGTCTGGGCAGGAAGGTGTCTAAGTGCCTGGTATTGAAGTGGTTAATGAGGAGAAAAATTAACTTAAATAATTTTAGCAAATGGCTGCAATATAACTAAGAGTGAAAAATTTAAGAGGGTCTGAATACTTTCCGTCCCCACTGTAGGTTGGACTTGATGGACTTGTGTCTTTTTTCAACCTCACCTACTATGTAACTATGTATATACTTACCCCCTGCCGTCCCCCAAATTCCCCCTTTCAACACAAATCCCCTCCCCTCCAAACTCCTTGAGGCACCCTCCCACCTCATATGACACCACAGTGTGGTCCCTGCCCACCCCCTGTCCCAGCCCTGACAAGGATGTCTGGCAGGATCAACAGGTACTTTCTGTACTTGCAGAAAATCTACTTTGCCCTGAAAAAAGAAAACAAATGCAGCCGCCACATCTGTGGAACGGAAGGCTGTAATATAATACATTTTAGTGCTCAGGCTTATATACAGTATCCTTTAAGTGTTTTTAGATGCATTTTATTCCATATAATAGAGACTGAGTGGTTGGGAGTAATTTCTTGTTCTATACCCAGTTGTCTTCCCATAATGCTCAGTTACAGTTGTCTCTTCCCATAAGCAGACCTGAAACGTCTGTTTATTGCTTTGGACGCATTAACCATACAAGTCTTGTTCCCGGGGTATAAATACTGCCTCATTAAATGTAGAGAAGAAGAGATGAGAAATCCTTGCTGACAAACCATTGTAACATAACAAGATAACGGTGGCGTGTGGTCAGCCCTTTTCACGAGCTGACACCGCTACAGAAATGGATTTTCTATAAGAATATTATAACGGAGGAATCATGCTCTAGTCAGCCGCAGAGCCGCCACCTAATAACTGGCAACATCTCAGCATTTTACCCAATACCCTTACAGACAAAGATGGGTGAGGAAAAAGATAAAGAAAATGATCGAGGGGGTTCCACAAGTTAAACTCTGTCCATCAGCTCTCAGAAAGATTTTCTTTTTTGGGTGATTTATATTATTTCCAGCGTATTAATCTCTACAGGGAAGATGAGGGCTGTGTGAAGTCTCAGCACCTTATCGGAAAGCAGCCATGGTGACTACGGGTGCTGGCACATGGTACTGATGAACAAACATTGATAACGCCATTCTCCCTCCTAACCTGTAGGAAATGTGTTAGACGGCCCCAGCCAGCACTCTCTCCCGTGATGCGTTTCACCTCGCCCACCAGGGCTTAGTCATAGAGGTTCCACCTCTATGACTAAGCCCTGGTGGGTGGGACAAAATGTGTCAGTATCATGGTCAGTAGAGGAGCGCTGACTGAGGCCATCTAACACATTTCTACGGCGGGGGGGGGGAGAGCGGCATTACCGTTGTTTGTTATTGCACTGCTGGATGTGTTATTTAACTTGTCATGTTACAATAGGCCGGGCGGGAGGCACCATTATATTGATGAACAAACATTGGTAATGCCATTCTCCCACCCAACCCGGAAGAAAAGGGTTAGACGGCCTCAGCCAGCACTCTCTCCCATGACGCATTTCACCTCACCCCCCAGGGCTTAGTCATTGAGGTTCTAGTTCTGTGATTCAGCCCCGGTTGGTGGGGAAAATGTTTGCTATTGCCACTACTGAATATGTTATTTAATCCCATCATATTACAATAGGCCGGGCGGGAGCACCATTATATTGATGAACAAACATTGGTAACACCATCCTCCCTCCCAACCCGGAAGAAAAGGGTTAGACGGCCTCAGCCAGCACACTCTCCATGACGCATTTCACCTCACCCATCAGGGCTTAGTCATTGAGGTTCTAGTTCTGTGATTCAGCCCCAGTTGGTGGGGCAAAATGTTTGGTATTGCCACTACTGGGTATGTTATTTAACCCCGTCATATTACAATAGGCTGGGCGGGAGCACCATTATATTGATGAACAAACATTTGTAACGCCATCCTCCCTCAAAACCCATAGGAAATGTGTTAGACGGCCTCAGCAGCACTCTCTCTCATGATGCGTTTCCCCTTGCCCACCAGAGCATATAATCATAGAGGTTCCACCTCTATGACTAAGCCCTGGTGGGTGGGGCAAAATGTGTCAGTATCATGTCAGTAGAGGAGCGCTGACTGAGGCCATCTAACACATTTCCTACGGGCCGGGAGGTAGAGCGGTGTTACCGATGTTTGTTATTGCCACTATTGGATATGTTATTTAAACCCGCCATATTACAATAGGCTGGGGCAGAAGCACCATTATATTGATTCACAAACATTGGTAACGCCATTCTCCCTCCCAACCCATATAAAATGTATTAGACGGCCTCAGCCAGCACTCTCTCCCATTACGCGTTTCAGCTCGCCCACCAGGGCTTGGTCACAGAGGTTTCCACTTCTATGACTAAGCCCTGGTGGGTGGGACAAAATGTGTCAGTATCATGGTCAGCAGAGGAGCGCTAAGTGAGGCTGTCTAACACATTTCCTATGGGTCGGGAAGGAGAGCGGCGTTACCGATGTTTGTTGTTGCCGCTGCTGAATATGTTATTTAACCCGTCATGTTACAATAGGGCCTAGCGGCAGCATCATTGTCCTGGAAGGATGTCATATGACATCCTCCCAGGATTGCGCCACGCTCTGGAACGATCTGTCACCCACTGTGTCCACCGGACACGGCTGATGACAGATCATTGTACTGTACTTCCCGGGTACCAAGTGATCACTGTGGCGTGTCACAGCAGATCACATGACAATTGAACACAATTAAAGGCTTTGCTACATGTACTATTGTGATGAGCTCTGTGATTGGTCACAGTAATCACACGGTACAGACAGGGCCAATCACAGCCTATTTGTACCATGGGATAAGCTGTGGCCAATCATAGCGAATCACAATAGTAAACATTATTATTGAATAGTTTTCATTTAGAAAAAAATGGTTGCTTCTAACTGTTAAATTCAGTTATAGACAATCATATTGTGTAAAAAAAAAAAAAAAATATCCTAATCACCTCCCCAGAGTAGGAGGGGTCCCTGTGTAATGATGGGGGTAGTATGAGGCAGGGGGTCCTGTGTAATGATAGGGATAGTATGGGGGGGGGGGAGTCCTGTGTAATGCTGTGGTTAGTATGGGGGGTCCTAAATAATGATGGGGGTAGTATGTGGAAGAGGGGTCCTGTGTAATGATGGGGGTAGTATGTGGGAGGGAGTCCTGTGTAATGAGGGGGTAGCATGTGGGAGGGGATCCTGTGTAATGATGGGGGTAGTATGTGGGAGGGGGGTCATGTGTAAAGATGAAAGTAGTATGGGAGAGGGGGTCCTGTGTAATGATGGGGTCAGTATGTAGGAGGGGGTCCTGTGTAATGATTGGGGTAGTATGGGGGAGGGGTCCTGTGCAATGATGGGGGTAGTATGTGGGAAGGGTTCCTGTGTAATAATGGGGTAGTATGGGGGAGGGGGTCCTGTGTAATGATGGGGGTAGTATGTGGGAAGGGGTCCTGTGTAATGATGAGGGTAGTATGGGGGAGAGAGTCCTGTGTAATGATGGGGGTAGTATGTGGGAAGGGTTCCTGTGTAATAATGGGGGTAGTATGGGGGAGGGGGTCCTGTGTAATGATGGGGGTAGTAAGGGGGGTCGTGTGTAATAATGGGTGTAGTATGAGGGAGGGAGTTAGGTATGGGGGAGGGGAGTCCTGTGTAATGCTGGGGGTAGTACGGGGAGGGGGTCCTGTGTAATGATGGGGGTAGTATGGGGGGGGGGATCCTTTGTAATAATGGGGGTAGTATGGGGAGGGGGTCCTGTGTAATGATGGTGATAGTATATGGGAGGGGGTCCTGTGTAATGATGGGGGTAGTATGTGGGAGGGGGTCCTGTGTAATGATGGGGGTAATATGGGGGGTCCTGTGTAATGATGGGGGTAATATGGGGGAGGGGGTCCTGTGTAATGATGCGGATAGTATGGGGGGGGTCCTGTGTAATGATGGGGGTAGTATGTGGGGGGGGGGGTCCTGTCTAATGATGGGGGTAGTATGTGGGAGGGGTCCTGTGTAATGATGGGGGTAGTATGTGGGAGGGGTCCTGTGTAATGATGGGGGTAGTATGTGGGGGGGTCCTGTGTAATTATGGGGGTAGTAGTAGTAGTAGTAGTAGTAGTAATAATATAGCATTGGGTTGCATTGAGACGTATCGCTCCTCGCTGTAGAGGACCTGAACCTTTCCTGTACATTTCTGCTTTGGCGGGCCTCACACATCCTCTGAGTTTGGTGTTCTTCTATTAAATGGCGTTGAATGTCTTCAGCCAATGGGGTGGTGGGCCAGTACTTGGGGCCCCGGGCTTCATAGCCGTGAGTCCACCTATTATCCGATAAGTAGGTTTGAATGTAAAACCTCGAGCTCCTCCACTGCTACGTGACGGCTCCACCGCCTGCATCTTGTTACAGAGATTAAAGTTTCTGATCTGAATTTAAATGTTCTGTGTCTTCCCTTTATTTCCAACCAATCAACCTCGAGCAGCATTTTGTGATTAAAAAGCAGTGTTTACAGGCAGTCGGAATATACCATATGTGGAGTAATTGCTAAAGTGAGACTTTATTTGTACAATATTAGTGTTGCATCAACAAACACATCTGCTGCAGACTTATGGAATTGAGAAGACAGTCATAGATCTTGGGGGAAAAGCGCAACTTTCCGGGAGAAGCCGAATCCAAGAACACGGCATGCGGTGAGGTTTCTTTCAAAGCAGAAGACTGATAGCTATGTATTTAGAAGCTTGAGGAACATCCACTCCCCGCTCTCCACTGCGATCAGAGCTGGGACAAGGGGTGGGCAGAGGGGTCGGCTGCCCCTGGGCGCATTGTAAGGATGGGGGCACCACAAGTTCCTTCTACTATAAGGCTGACAGAAGAAGTGACAGCGGCATCACTACTTCTGTCAGCCCAGCGCTGAAGCAGGCAAGGAGAGGTGAGGAGACCCGGGAGGAGGCGCTGGCTGTGCTCTCCCTCCCCCCTCCTCCTCATAAGTTCGCACATAATAAAGGGCTAGGGCACACCTTGGCATCCTTTCACTGGGCACTGGATGATCTTGTCTTGACTCTGTCTATGATG
>NC_133325.1:781561217-781577613 GCF_042186555.1 Aquarana catesbeiana | reverse complement strand
GGGGGAGAGAGAGATGGAATACATGATGGAGGGAGAGGAATAGAGGGAGAAAAAGAGAAAGGAAGATATAGTACACAAGAGAGAGTGAAGAGAGAAGAGGTAGGATGAGAAAGATGGAGAAAAGAATAGAGAGGGAGAGGAAGAAAGAGCGAGAGTGGGAAGTAGATGGAAGAGAGAAGGAGGGGGAGGGGGAATAGAGGGATGGAGAGAGGAAGAAATGGAGGGAGAATGAGAAATAGAGAGAGGAATAGAAAGAGGGAGAGAGATGAATATAGAGAGGTAGAGAGGAATAAAGGGAGGGTGAGAGAGGAACAGAGAGTAGTAGAGAGAGAAATAGGGAGATGGAGAGCATGAAAGACTCACCCGGGACAGAGGCTTTTGGAGGGGACAGAATGCTAGCCTCTTGCCTACCGACTATGGGCCCTGACTTTTAAGGGAACACTACTCCTTGTGGTGTGTATGCCTGGGGGACCCTTGGAGTAATGTTACTTTGTTACTTTGGATTCAAGTTCTTGTCTCTCCTAGACACCCAGACTCTGGGACTCTAAGCCTGGGATCCATGGTAAGGGCCTAGATGCCACATTTCCAGCAATGACTTCTCCACACTGTGGGACTCATAGCAGATGTTGATGTCATCAGCAAGCCACCTGTCTGGGGTTGCCGGCTATAATGTGCTTATTGTAAGTAGGTCTAATGTGTCTCTTAAGGGTCTTTCACCCATTGTTAATTATGCAAATTAACTCACCGATTGTCTGTCTGCTAGCAAACCATTGTGGCTTGTGTTTATACTTGTAATAATGTGTATTGTACAGTACACTGTATTGAGTATTGTAGGGGCCGTGAAGTCTGACCTGGAAGGAGACCTCTGAGTTATCCAGGTGACTAGTTAATGTAATGTTTATATGTCGGTTGTTGTAATTATATTCCTGTGTACAGGCTGCATTGTTAGGGTAATACTAACAGGAGGGGGGGGGTCCTCTTGTGGGGTATATATTCTGTGTGAGTTTGTTCAATAAAAAGAGAGTTCCAGTTTTGCAACCAAACGAGTCCTGCCTAGTCCTTGTTTACAATAGGCAGCTATAATATCTGATATCTATGTTCAGACGGGAGGAAGTGGTATACTGGCGGAAGCATTCAAGCAGAGTGTGGGACAGATCCACCAGGCTAGCCTGCAGTCCCCTCCGAAATACTTTGTCTCGGGTGAGTCTGTCACAGAGAGATAAAAAAAAAAGAGAACGGAAGAGAAATAGAAGCATTGTGTAGGATCACCATCTACTTCCTGGACTGAGATGCCAGCTATTAAATGACACAATCATGTAAATCCTGATACCTGTGCACAAATGTCTGACACAGATCAGTCCCTGCTGCAGCCTAACACCTTGTGATTTACTACAAAGGTACAATGCTGTAGTCTGATCACTGAAGAAATGCTTCCTCCTGCCTGCGGCAGACTGATGACATCATCTCAGCCTAGGCAACGTTACCGACTGAAACGCTAAGGAGGTCTGTTAATAATAACATTCTGAGCTTTTTTGAAAAATGATACTATTAAATAACGAAATGTCAGACATTTTTATTCAAGTAGACATGGAGAGTTACTGGAATGTTCAGCTTTAGCAGAAGAGACTACTTTTGGGTGGATTTCCTGGTAAAGATCAGCGAACTTTGTATACTGGATACAGCAAGTCTGTGCAATGCTCATGACAATCCGTCCTCCCAGGTTGGGATGAGCCGAACACACCCCCCCCCACCCCCTCCCGGGTTTAGTTCGCACCAGAACTTGTGAACAGACAAAAATTTTGTGCGAACACCATTAAAGTCTCGGGGACACGAACGTGAAAAATCAAAAGTGCTCATTTTAAAAAAATGACCAATAAAACATTGTTTATTTCATTTGGGTCCACCGTTTACAAGCAAATCCCATCATGAAGTCTAATTCTCCTTCTTTCCCCTCTAAAAGTTAAAAACATTAAGAGACTTAAGAATATTTTCTAGAATTCTCCGGATGGAACTCAGTGCCGTTACGGAGTCCAGAGGTTATGAGCTATGTATCTTCACAGTATGAAATGCTTGCTACATTAAAACAATCTAATTAAAGTTAATGGGTAGTAATAACAGAAGACGCTGTGTCCGGCTCTTTTATGTCCCCTCTATCTATCTTGCCCCCTCTTTGCATTTTTTTTTCTTTTAATATAATTTTTATTTTTTTTGACACGGCTTTGTTACTTTTACAGAGGACGCTGCTTATTGGCCCATGGAATGCTGGGTTGTGTGTCAAACTGGGTCCAAGGAAGCCAAAGCAGCCATTGTTTCATTAAGACAATAAAAATCAATGGCGCGTACGGCAAAGTTAATGGCTTTTCATCCGGTTTATGGGCTGAACTGTTCATATAAATGTTAAGGAAATGAACTCTTTAAATATCTTCCTTCTATGGCTGGACTTTCTGAGCACACAGGAGATGACTGCTGGAGATCAAGCCATTCACGATGCTGTTGGACATAGGGGGGATATTTAATGTTGAACCCCAGGCAAACAACTAATAAACAGATTACATACTCATAAGTAAACCTAAAATACATATATATATATATATATATATATATATATATATATATATATATATATATATATAGTAAAAATAATATACTATCTCTCTCTCTTTCTCTCTCTCTCTCTCTCTCTCTCACTCCCTCTCTCTCTATATATATATATATATTTTATATATATATATATATATATATATATATAGAGAGAGAGAGAGCGAGAGGGAGAGAGAGAGAGAGAGAGTGAGAGAGAGAGAGAGAGAGATCTATATATCTCTATCTATCTATAAAAGTGAGTACACCCCTAAGTGAAAATGTCCAAATTGGGCCCACTTAGCTATTTTCCCTCCCCGGTGTCATGTGACCCGTTAGTGTTACAAGGTCTCAAGTGTGAATGTGGAGCAGATGTGTTAAATTTGGTGTTATCGCTCTCACTCTCTCATACTGGTCACTGGAAGTTCAACATGGCACCTCATGGCAAAGAACTCTCTGAGGATCTGAAAAAAAAAAGAATTGTTGCTCTACATAAGGTTGATGTACATCTGGTGATGTCTATGCGTTCCAGACTTCAGGCTGTAATTGGCTGCAAAGGATTTGCAACCAAGTATTAAAAAGTGAAAGTTTGATGGATGATTGTTAATCTGTCCCATTACTTTTGGTCCCTTAAAAAATGGGAGGCACGTATACAAACTGCTGTAATTCCTACACCGTTCACCTGATATGAATGTAAATACCCTCAAATTAAAGATGAAAGTCTGCAGTTAAAGCACATCTTGTACGTTTCATTTCAAATCCATTGTGGTGGTGAACAGAGCCAAAAAGATTAGAATTGTGTCGATGTCCCAATATTTATGGACCTGACTATATATATATATATATATATATATATATATATATATATATATATATATAAATATATAAAAAATACACAGCATATTATTTATATGATGTATTATTTATATATGTATTTTAGGCTGTCAGAATGGGGATCTGTCTGTTTACATACACAGATTGCCGTTCTGGCTCTCTATAGAGCGATCGCAGGTGGCCGGCGGACATCGTGGCCGCCAGCCACGCGCATTGGGTCCCCCACCATGCAGCGGCCGCATGAGCGCCTGCTTTTGCCCTTTAAGGTGTCGACGTACATCTACGGCGATTTGTGGGAACGAGGCGACCTTCTGCAGTATAATGACAGCAGCTGGTCGGAAAGTGGTTAATAGTTAGTTATTATTAGTTAACTGATCTTTTGAATTTTCAGATTTTCTTTCTTATTTTCGGATTTTCAGATTTTCGAATTTACGAATTTAGGAATTGCGATCCTAACGGATGGCCCGTAAAACGAAAAAAACAAAAACAAATGAAACTAAAACAAACAAATTTTTCTGCAGTGTACATGTCTAGTGCATGCACTACTTTCTCCCTGTTCTGGTGCGACTTCAGCCCATTCAAATGAACAGGTTGCAAAATTGCAGTGCTCAAAATGTGCTGAAAACACACGGAACATGGCACGTATTTCTGCACAATCCTGGAGTGAACCGGCCATTACGTACATCTAGTTTTTGGGAACAGTCTTCACTTCCTGTCCTACAGACACACCGGGGATATCAGCACAGGCAACGATGAACTGATGGGTCTCAGCCTCCTTTTTCTTACATTATATAGTCATGACCTAAAATAACAAATAACAAAACATAAAAGCCAATAAAAATAAAATAAAATAAAGCACCAAAACTTGACTTTTAGAGCTTATGGAGTCACAATGTGGGAGAGTCGCCATTTGTCTCCATTTGGTGGCTGCACCACGCTCGGCGTTGCATGGATCACTGATGCTCGGTGGGATTTGGGGACTGGCGGAGGAGTAGAGAGAACACTTAAAGAACGGGAGGAAAGAAATCACAAACGAAAACTGAAAACGAACAAAGCGACTGAGCAGTCATTTCACAAATACATTATATTTCCACTGTACAGAATGAACATCCCAGGTGGAAGATTCTGAGCAAAAGATAATAATTTGTCCAAAGAACAAAACCGACTCACATTGAATTATGAGGCAATAATGTGCATGGAGCTTAAATAGAGGAAGAGACATACTGGAGGGATGGCTAAGAAAATACCGGTTTAAGAAAAGGAAAAGAGAAAAGGCAAGAGAGGAAGGGAGGGAGGGAGGGAGGGATGGAGGGTGGAAGGAAGGAAGGAAGGGAGGGAGGGAGGGAGGGAGGGAGAGCGGAAGGAAGGAAGGAAGGAAGGAAGGAAGGAAGGAAGGAAGGAAGGAAGGAAGGAAGGAAGGAAGGAAGGAAGGAGAAAAGAAAAGAAGGATGGTAGGAAGAGAGAGAGAAAGGAAAGGAGGAAGAAAAGAAGGGCAGGAGGAAGGAAGAGAGAAAGGAAGAAAGGTAGGAATAGAGAGGAAGGAAGGAAGGAAGGAAGGAAGGAAGGAAGGAAGGAAGGAAGGAAGGAATTGGAATAAGGAAAGAGAAAAATTGAGGGTGGAGAGGATAGAAAGGAAGCAAGGAGGGAGAGAGGAGGAAGGAAGGAAAGAAGAAACGGAGAAAGGAAGAAAGGAATGAGGAGAAGTAAATAAAGGAGAGAGGATTATAGAAAAGAAGGAAGGGCAGAAGGGCTGAAGGAAGGAAGGAAGGGCTTGACACTAGAGGAAGGAAGAGAGAAAAGGAGGAAACGTAGGAAGGAAGGAAGGAAGGAAGGAAGGAAGGAAGGAAGGAAGGAAGGAAGGAAGGAAGGAAGGAAGGAAGGAAGAAGGAGAAAAGAAAATAAAAATGGTAGGAGGAGAAAGAGGAAGGAAAGGAGGAAGGAGAGAACGGCAGGAGGAAGGAAGAGAGAAAGGAAGAAAGGTAGAAATAGAGAGCAAGGAAGGAAGGAAGGAAGGGAAAAGAAAAGAAGAATAGTAGGAAGAGAGGTAGGAAGAGAGAGAGAGAGCAAGGAAGGAAAAAAGGAAAGAAAGAAAAAAGAGAAAAACTGAGGATGGGGATGGGAGAAAAATACTGCTAGGGAAGGGTAGAAGGGAAGTAGAGAAGGAAGGAAGGAAGGGAGAGGCGGAGGAAGGAAGGAGGGAAGAAAGTTGGGAAGGGAGGAAGGAAATAAAGGAGAAAGGAAGAAATGAAAGCAGGAAGAAAAGAAAGAAGGAGGATAACAACTAAGGATGAGATAAAATGAAAGAAAAAAGGAAGGAAATGACTGAGGATACAAATGAATGATGAAAGGAAGCAATGAATACAAGGTAAGGGTGTGTGTAGATTTTGGAGGGTCCCCATGCTGTTTTTTCCCATTAAAACTGGATGGGAATTGTGTTCAGCCCCATCCAGTCCCAGCACATTTCCGCCTGCAATAGACTTTGACAGGCTACAGGTAGCTGGTCTGTACGTTACACCTGTGCCACCTGGGCACGCTACAATGCTACATATCCCATGTGCAAGGAACCTTACAGGTGGGTGTAAGGCATCCCCTATTCATGTTATGTAAAGGAATTGTGGATTTTTAATGTTGTCCTTTAAACCTTATTAAAAGACTCCTCACTGAACGGTACTTTTTTGCATTGGTACATGTTATACATGTGCAGAATGAATAAAATTGTTTTGTTTCAATTTTTGGGATTTGTTATTTAGATAAATTTGTTTAGTTAAATTAGTTTAATTTGTTTTCGGAATTCGTATAGTTTATTCGAACACTTAATTTGGCTGAATTTGCAAAATTCAAATTGATTCTAATTTAAATTCCATTCAAATTGCATTTGAATTGAAATCCATTCGAATTGCATTCAAATCAAATACCATTCGAAACAAAATTTATTCTATTCAAAATCCAAATTTTTCTATTCCATTCTATTCTATTGTTTTTTACATTTTATGCTATTCTTTTATTTTCTGTGCTATTCTTTTCTTTCCTATTATATTATTTTCTATTCAAATTTGAATTCATTCTATTCGAAATTTGAATTTCAGAAGAAGGTTATACTTTAAACTAATGTTTTATTCTATTCTTTTTTTTTTTTCTATTCCATTCTTTCCTTTTCTATTTTTTTCTATTCTATTCTTTTTCTATAGTATTTGAATTTGAATTCATTTTATTTGAAATTCGAATTTCAGAAGATGGTTATATTTTTCTATTATATTGTATTCAATTTTTATTCTATTCTATTTCTTTCTTTTATATTCTATTATTTTATTTTCTATTCTATCCCTTTATTTTCTATTTATTTTCTTTCTAATTTTTTATTTTCTATTCTGTTCTGTTTTACTCTATTATATTATATTCTTTTATTTTCTATTCTATTCTTTTATTTTCTATTCTATTCTTTTCTATTCTATTTTATTCTTTTCTATTCTATTCCTTTATTTTCTATTCTATTTTATTCTCTTCAGAAACTCGAATATAGTTTCTAATACAATTCAAATTCAAAAGCGATTCAAATTTAAAAACTATTTGAATTTTGCCTGAAATGTTGATTTGTTTTTTAGGATTTGTTTACATTCGTTAATAGTGTAATTCAAATACATCCAAATTTCAATTCAAAACGAAACCAACTACACATGTCTAGTACATGTTCCACATGGCAACACCCATGCCCAAAGGCCAAAAGTAATAACAACATTCAGCTCTCATAGACTTCAGTCACATTTTTTCATTTGTTCGACAAGTTTTGCTTGGTTCACTCAACTTTAGAAAAAAAGGGTGAGGGAAGTAAGGAAGGCTAAAAGGGAGGATAGAAGTAAAGAAAATCAAGGGTAAGGGGTGAAGAAATAACGCACACAGTGCATGAGTTGGTAGTGCATACCATGCAGGGGTCAGGAGTGCGTAGCACACAGAGTGCAGGGGTCAGGAGTGAGTAGCACACAGAGTGCAAGGGTCAGGAGTGGGTAGCACACAGAGTTCAGGGGTCGGGAGTGCGGAGCACACAGAGTTCAGGGGTCAGGAGTGCATAGCACACGGAGTGCAGGGGTCAGGAGTGCATAGCACATAGAGTGCAGGGGTCAGGAGTGCGTAGGGCACAGAGTGTAGAGGTCAGGAGTGTGTAATGGCAGCGTGCAGGGGTCAGGGGTACGTAGCACACAGAGTGCAGAGGTCAGGAGTGTGTATTGCGCAGCGTTCAGGGGTCAGGAGTGCGTAGCACACAGAGTGCAGGGGTCAGATTGCATAGCACACAGAGTGCTGGGATCAAGAGTGAGTAGCACACAGAGTGCAGAGGTCAGGAGTGTGCAGAGGTCAGGAGTGTGTAATGCGCAGCGTGCAGGGGTAAGGAGTGCGTAGCACACAGAGTGCAGGGGTCAGGAGTGCGTAGCACACAGAGTGCAGAAGTCAGGAGTGTGTAATGCGCAGCGTGCAGGGGTCAGGAGTGCATAGCACACAGAGTGCGTGGGTCAGGAGTGCGTAGCACACAGAGTTCAGAAGTCAGGAGTGTGTAATGCACAGAGTGCAGGGGTCAGGAGTGCGTAGCACACAGAGTGCAGAGGTCAGGAGTGTGTAATGCGCAGCGTGCAGGGGTCAGGAGTGCGTAGCACACAGAGTGCAGGGGTCAGGAGTGCATAGCACACAGAGTGCATGGGTCAGGAGTGCGTAGCACACAGAGTTCAAAGGTCAGGAGTGTGTAATACACAGATCATAGGGGTCAGGTTTACATAACGGACAGAACATAGGGACTAGGAGTGTGACGCACAGAGCACCGGGGTCAGGGATGTAGAACCAGTATAGATATCCTGCGTAGTACAGATCCCTCCAAGTACAGAACCCTCCAGTATAGACCCCTTCCACCTTAGTACAACTCCTTCCCCAGTACAGATCTCCCCCTTAATACTGCTCTCCCCAGCACAGATCCCCCTTAATACAGCTCCCTAAAGTACAGATTTCCCCTCCTTAGTACAGACCCCCCCATGAAGAACTCTCACCAGCCAAACTAGGCATACCAGAGTGGGGATAAGTTCTCCATTGGCTCTCATGTGACCAGCGCCATGGAGGAGATAAGTACAATAACACCTTGATTACGAGCATAATTCGTTCCAGAAACATGCTTCTAATCCAAAGCACTCGTATATCAAAGCGAGTTTCCCCATAAGAAATAATGGAAACTCAAATGATTTGTTCCACAACCGCTGCTGGTGTATGCAGTACTGTATGTGGCCAGAGGTGCGGGGGCGCTGCTGCGCTTGGAGAAGCTCGGAGACATTCGGAGACACTCGGGAACTGTTGACACTTCCGGGTGCTCTGCCCCACCCAGCTGGGAGTGTCTCCAAACGTCTCCAAGTGTCTCTGAGCATCTCTGAGTTCTCCAGCACCCCCGGAACTCTGGCCGCATACGGTAATACGTACACCAGCGGCTTGAGTCCTGCTCGTCTTGCGGGACAGCTCTCGCAAATCAAGTCAGAATTTTTAAAAAAATAAAGCTCGTATACCGCGTTACTCGCAAACCAAGGTATCACTGTACAGCTTACTTTGCTTTGAACATGCAGCATGAGCAGCCATTGCCGTGCTTCGGGTGCACAGCGGCTGTCAGTGCTAGCTGCTGCCCCATTAATGGTCTAGGGGTAAGTTGGACCCCCCTATCCCCCCCCCTTATCTATGCCCCTGCTTTGTGCGCTCCTAGTTGGCTTTCATAACTGTAGCATTATGACTCTCCTGCTGGTACCCAGTATCCAGCAGCTTCTATGTAGACCCGATTAGCCTCTCCCTGGTACCTCCGTCTGCCTGGGCCAGGTGACCCAGAACATTTAAAAGACGTCAAGACAAAACGAGTCAAATCTCCCAACAGCTTCCCATAGAAACAAATCCATTTCAGCTTGAGATCTCCCGGACAGAAGTGTGAAATTATTGAGGCATGAAAAATGGGCCCGCTTTATCCAATCCCTCTGGCTTGAAAATATCAATACCAGTAAGAGACTTAAACAAAACAAAACAAAAAAAAACCCACATAACATGAGACCTTGCACAGAAGCGGAACGCGGCGATGTGAATTGAACAAGCACCCCGTACAATAGCTGCTTCCCCCTCGCTTTGTTCATCGCTGACAATAATCTCTTCTGTCAGTCGCCATCCAACAAAGCTCTCTCTATTACGCCAGTCTATGGCACGGAGCACTGTAAAGTGCTTTACTGTATAAGGATACTCCTGGTTGTTAAACATGGCGAAGGATAGTTCCCCGCGGGATTCAATAAAAACGAGCTGGAAGACCGCGGCCTGCATGTGACGGGATTGAACGAGGAGTCAACGCTGAATCCTGAACCTTAAACCTGAAGTATTTTTCTGCCTTTCTTGATTTCTCCCTTCCCCCCTTATCAACATGCTAATATTTTTTTTTATATATTAAAAAATTTGTCTTTTGCTAGTGACATCATTATTAGATCTCTGTTGTTCTCAATGCAATGCAAGCATATCATGGCTGGTGGGTGCTGTACATGTCTTCCTGAAAGCATCACAGCACCCTGCCCCAATACTCCTCTCAAGAGCCCCTCAGTCCTGATGCAAGCAGTGGGAGGAGATATGCAAATATCAAAATGCCTTGATGGGTGGATGGAGGAGTGGGTGCTCATAGGCCAACTACATTTGCATGTAGAATGTCCTAGAAAACACCCACGTGTGTTGCTCAGCCTCCATTTCTGAAATAAATCCAATGAATGAAAGGGGCAGGCCAGGGACAGTCTGGCTGAGGCGGAAAGGGCACATCCGGGAACAGTTTTTATCTGGGGACAGCCTTCTAAAATTGGGGACTATCCCTGGAAATCCGGGACATCTGGTCAGCCTATTATACACTACCAAAAACATCACAGCACCCAGCCCCAGTACTCCACCCGAGAACCCTCAGGCCTGATGCAAGCAGTGGGAGGAGATATGCAAATATCAAAATGCCTTGATGGGTGAATGGAGGAGTGGGTGCTCATAGGCCAACTGCTTTTGCATGTAGAATGTCCTTAAAAACACCCAAGTGTGTTGCTCAGCCTCCATTTCTGAAATAAATCCAATGAATATAAGGGGCAGGCCAGGGACAGTCTGGCTGAGGCGGAAAGGGCACATCTGGGGATAGTTGTACAGCCTTCTAAAGATTGTGACTATCCCTGGAAATGGGAGTGGGTGCTCAGAGGGGAAATACGTTTGCATGTAGAATGTCCTAGAAAACACCCACGTTTGTTGCTCAGCCTCTATTTTTGAAAGAAATCCAATGAATGAAAGGGGCAGGCTAGGGACAGTCTGGCTGAGGCAGAAAGGGCACATGTGGGGACAATTTTTATCTGGGGACAGCCTTCTAAAGATTGGGACTATCCCTGGAAATCCGGGACATCTGGTCAGCCTATTGTACACTACCAAAAACATCACAGCACCCTGCCCCAGTACTCCTCCAAAAAACTCCTCAGCCCCGAGGCAAGCATTGAGAGGAGATATGCAAATGTCAAATAGTCTTGATGGGTGGATCAAAATGCTTGATGGGTGGATGGAGGAGTGGGCGCTCATAGGCCAACTTAAGTAGAGTATCCTAGAAAACACCCACGTGTGTTGCTCAGCCTCCATTTTTTAAAGAAATCCAATGAATGAAAGAGGCGGGCCAGGGACAGTCTGGCTGAGGCAGAAAGGGCACATCTGGGGACAGTTTTTGTCTGGGGTCAGCCTTCTAAAATTGGGGACTATCCCTGGAAATCCGGGACATCTGGTCAGCCTATTGTACATAACCAAAAACATAACAGCACCCTGCTCCAGTAACTCCACCTGACAGCCCTCAGTCCTGATGCACGCAGTGGGAGGAGATATGCAAATATCAAAATACCTTGATGGGTGGATGGAGGATTGGGTGCTCATAGGCCAACTACGTTTGCATGTAGAATGTCCAAGAAAACTCCCACGTGTGTTGCTCCGCCTTCATTTTTGAAAGAAATCCAATGGATGAAAGGGGCGGGCCAAGAAAAGGGCACATGTGGGGGCATTTTTAATCTGGGGACAGGCTTCTAAAATTGGGGACTATCCCTGGAAAGCCGGGACATCTAGTCAGCCTATGGTACATTTCGAAAAACATCACAGCACCCTGCTCTGGTATTCCTCCCAAGAGCCCTCAGTTCTGATGCAAGCAGTGGGAGGAGATATGCAAATATCATAATGTCTTGATGGGTGGATTAAAATGCCTAGATGGGTGGATGGAGGAGTGGGTGCTCATAGGCCAACTACATTTGCATGTAGTGTGTCCTAGAAAACTACAGCACCCTTCCCCAGAACTCCACCCAAGATCCCTCAGCCCCGATGCAGGCAGTAGGCTTGCTATTGGGAGGAGTTATGCAAATATCTTTGGCTTTGTCTGAGTTGCTGCAGCTTCTAATGCACACGAACATGCCAGCAGTGTTCAGTGAAATCGGAGTAAGTCATTTCAGTGTAGGAGAGAAACAAGACTGAAGTGAAGGGAAGGACAAGGTTCAGATTTAAAGAGTAAGTTCACCCAAAAGAGATTTTTCAGATTTTGATGGATACCAAAGAGTTAAAGCAGAACTCTTTTTTTTTTTATTTTTATTTTTTTTTTTTATTAAATGCAAACAATTTGAAATTGCACGTTAAAAATAGTCCACTTACCAATCTGTGTTACCTTTTGAATTATTCATATTTTTTATTATCCATATGTCACCTAAAAGATTCCATTCCATTACCTCTCCTCAGTATTAGAGGGGAGTAATTAAAACACCTTCCTCATGGGAGTTCCCTGTAGGGACTACTTTTATTCTTTGCCAGGATCCCGCTGTGTAATGGACGGCCTTCCCAGCTACTTGTTACTTGTTTTACTAAATGCAACTGTCAAACAAGAAGGGAAAACACATGCTTCTATGGATCTGCTCTTACCCATGCATGTGTCCCCAGTAGAGTCCCCCTTCACATCAGCTGTCCCCAATAAAGTCCCCCTTTACATTAGATGTCCCCAGTAGAGTCCCCTTCACATCAGCTGTCCCCAATAGAGTTCCACTTTACATTAGATGTCCCCAGTAGAGTCCCCCTTTACATCAGGTGTCCCCAGTAGAGTCCCCTTCACATCAGCTGTCCCCTATAGAGTTCCACTTTACATTAGATGTCCCCAGTAGAGTCCCCCTTTACATCAGGTGTCCCCAGTAGAGTCCCCTTCACATCAGCTGTCCCCTATAGAGTTCCACTTTACATTAGATGTCCCCAGTAGAGTCCCCCTTTACATCAGGTGTCCCCAGTAGAGTCCCCTTCACATCAGCTGTCCACTATAGAGTTCCACTTTACATTAGATGTCCCCAGTAGAGTCCCCCTTTACATCAGGTGTCCCCAGTAGAGTCCCCTTCACATCAGCTGTCCCCTATAGAGTTCCACTTTACATTAGATGTCCCCAGTAGAGTCCCCCTTTACATCAGGTGTTCCCAATATAGTACCCCTTTAGATCAAGTGTCCCCAATATAATCCCCCTTTACATCAGATGTCCTGAAGTAGAGTCCCCCTTTACAACAATTTTATTTTGTAAAAAAAAAAAAACTTTAATGAATTGTAATGCAAAAACACACAATATATAACCCAATTGTTTGATAACATATAAAAGATGATGTTACGCCAAGTAAATAGATGCCTAACATGCCACACTTTAAAATTTGCATACGGCGCGCTCGTGGAATGGCGACAAACTAAGTTACTTAAAAATCTCCATAGCAGATGCTTTCAATTTTTTTTACAGGTTACTAGTTTAGAGTTACAGAGGAGGTCTAGTGCTAGAATTATTGCTCTCGCTCTAACGTTCGTGGCGATACCTTACATGTGTGGTTTAAACACCGTTTACATATGCGAGCGCAACTTACGTATGCGTTTGCTTCTGCATGTGAGCATAGGGATGGGGGTGCTTACATTTTTTTTTTTATTATTGTTATTATTTATTTTACTTTTTTATTTTTTTTTTTACATTGTCCCTATATTTTTTTTATCACTTTTATTCCTATTACAAGAAATGTAAACATCCCTTGTTATAGAGAGATCTGGGGTCAGTAAGACCCTAAATCTCTACTCTACCTTTAAAAGCAAAAAGAGATTGCTAGGGAATTAAAAGCAATAGATCTAAAAAAAAAAAAGAAAAAAAATTGTGATCTTTTGGTTTAAAAAAAAAAATGTTTACTTCCACCCTAGACCAGAAGTGACGTCATGACGTTGCTCAAGTCCTCCAAGACCATAGAAAAGAAAGAGAGGATCTGATTTCTGGTTACACCCATGGCCAGCCTCGCGAACTGTCGGATCGCTTCTCGGGGGCGCAGGTAAAAACAATAAGCCCGACAAACACCGGCTCCCGCAGCTTCTGAAAGCGATCCAGTGGCTAATTAGTCACTCAGACCGCTTTCATGTAAAAGCCAGTCATCATCCGAAAAATACTGGGGTTATGGCTGATAGCTTCAGCTTTAACCCCCTTGCAAGCTGCAATGTATATATACGCATTGCGGTTGGCAAGTACTATAAACTTTATTAAAATTATTCAAATTCAAAATAGTCACATATTGGTACCTAGAACGTCCTGTAATTTTCTTTTTATGTTTATTTTTTTAAATGTTCTTTATTATTGTATCGTTTTAGGGGATGTGGTACCGTGATAGATAAGCTGGAAGATAATATTGCTACCCCTCATTTCCTGATTAGTCAGCAGAAAGCTTAACCTTTAGTGATTGCAGAGCTATGGGTCTGACTTAGCAGGGGGTGTAAAAGAACTCTGCAGAGAGACCACTGTTTCCACACAAAGAACAAGGGTCCCTGTATAACAGTGGTCTCCAAATTGTGGCCCGAGGGCCAGCTGCGGCCTTTTGCTAGCCCTCATCCAGCCCTTGGGTCATTATTCCTCCCAGCGACACCAACGGTGATACATAATTTCTGACACTAATGATGGGGCATTGTTCCTTTCACTAATATTAATGATAGGGCACTATTCCTTGAACTTTTATCAATGATGGGGCACTATTCCTTGCACTAGTATCAATGCTGGGGCACTATTGCTGCCACTGACACCAATGATGGGGCACTATTCCTTGCACTAGTATCAATGATGGGGCACTATTGCTGCCACTGACACCAATGATGGGGCACTATTCCTCCCACTGACACCAGCAATGGGGCACTATTCCTCCCGCTGACACCAATGATGGGGCACTATTCCTCCCACTGACACCAGCAATGGGGCACTATTCCTCCCGCTGACACCAATGATGGGGCACTATTCCTCCCACTGACTCCAATAATGGGGCACTATTCCTCCCACCAATACCAATGATGGGGCACTATTTCTCCAAATGATACCAATGATGGGGCACTATTCCTCCAAATGATACCAATGATGGGGCACTATTCCTTCTGCTGACACCAATGATGGGACACTATTCCTCCCACTGACACCAAAGATGGGGCACTATTCTTCCCACTGACACCAATGATGGAACACTATTCCTCCCACTGACACCAAAGATGGGGCACTATTCCTCCCACTGATACCAATGATGGGGCACTATTCCTCCCACTGACACCAATGATGGGGCACTATTCCTCCTCCTACTGACCACCAACCTTGAGGCCATGTTTATTCTCACTGTCTATGAGACACTGGCCCTTTGTTTGAAAAGTTTGCAGACCCCTCTGCTATACAGCGTGCTAACAGGGGACAGGCCTTTCTACTCCAGCTGTTGCTGTTTTGTAAAGAAAACAAACTGTAGATCTTTGAACACCTTTTTTTCTTTTTTTAGGGCGTTAAACTGTAAATCAGTTGATCTTTAAGCCTAAAAAAAAAAAAAGTTCACGTCTCGCAGATTACCGACCAGATTCCTAGAGCCGAGACGGCATAAAATAAAACAAGTCCTTGTATATTTACGGGGCGATGGGTTTTGCGGCGAGGAGGATATATTCACAGCGCAGTTAATTATCTCCAAAGAGGAGATAACGGGCCGGATTAAACGTCCACCGGAGGCGCGCCTTTTCTCGGCTGTCGTAAACGGGTCTCCACCGGCATTTTCATCTTTAATAATGCCAATTTTTTAAAATAAATCATACTTTACGGTGCTAAACATAGCTCCTGTACGCGGAGGCCGCGGCGGCTGTGTGCCGGAGTGATTAATACATTGTGCAGGAGCATGAAACCGGGCTCTTTGATTAATAGTGGTGACATCATGGATTTTAAACATTCCATTAATGCCGAGCTTTGACAAACGATGTGCTAGAGTGAGATTTCAATGGCATTTACATTGTCGGATTGAAAACTTTAAATAGAGCTTTTTTTTTCTGCCAATGAAGAATGGTTTGCTCAAGGGAGATACAATCTTTTTTTTTTTTCTTTTTTTTTTTTTTGGATTGCGTTGCTGCATAAGCGGCACTGTGTGGGGTCCGGGCCCTCCATCTTGGCTTTTGGGGTTTTGTTAACTCACCCCAACATATTACTCAATGTTGAATTGCAACTGAACATTTTGTTTTCTTTATAAAGCAGCCACAGACTGAGTAGAGAAGCCCATGCCAGTAGAGTCCCCCTTTACATCAGGTGTCTCCTATAGAGTTTCCCTTTACATCATATGTCCCCCAGTAGAGTCTCCATTTACATCAGGTGTCCCCAATAGAGTCCCAGTTTACATCAGGTGTCCCCAATAAAGTCCCCCTTTATATCAGGTGTCCCCAATAGAGTCCCCCTTTACATCAGGTGTCCCATATAGAGTGCCCCTTTACATCAGGTGTCCCCAGTAGAGTATACCTTTACATGAGATGTCCCTAGTGTACCCCCTTTATATCAGGTGTCCCCTATAGAGTGCCCCTTCACATCAGGTGTCCCCAGTAGAGAATACCTTTACATGAGATGTCCCTAGTGGAGTCCCCCTTTAATTTAGGTGTCCCCAATAGAATGTCCTTCTACATGAGATGC
>NC_133325.1:781548717-781556217 GCF_042186555.1 Aquarana catesbeiana | reverse complement strand
TCACATTGGAGGGTTTTCTAGCATGAACGGCCTGTGTAACGTCATGATACAGCATCGCAATTGGATTTTAATCCGGACTTTGACTAGGCCACTCCAAACCCTAAATTTTGCTTTGTTTGAACCATTTGGAGGCGGACTTGCTGTTGTTTTTTCGCATAACCCAAGTGCGCTTGAGCTTTTGGTCACGAACTGATGGCCGGACATTCTCCTTTAGGATTTTCTGGTAGAGCTCAGAATTCATAGCTCCATAAATTATGGTAAGTCGTCCAGGTTCTGAAGCTGCAAAGCAGCCCCAGACCATCATGCTACCAACACCATGTCTGACTGTTGGTATGATGTTCTTGTTATAAAAATGCCATATTAGTTTTATGCCAGATGTAACGGGACGCACACCTTCCATAAAGTTAAATTTTTGTCTCATCAGTCCACAGAATATTTGCCTAAAAGTCTTGGGGATAATCAAAATGTTTTTTGGTAAATGTGAGATGAGCCTTTGTGTTCTTTTTGGTCAGCAGTGGCTTTGGCCTTGGAACTCTCCCATGGATGCCATTTTTGCCCAGTCTCTTTCTTATTGTTGAATCATAAACACTGATCTTACCTGAGGCAAGTGAGGCCTGCAGTTCTTTAGATGTTGTTCCAGGTTCTTTTATGACCTCCTGGATGAGTCGTCGTCATGCTCATGGAGTAATTTTTTGTAGGCCGGCCACTCCTGGGAAGGTTCACCACTGTTCCAAGTAATCTCCATTTGTGGATAATGGCTCTCCCCTTGGTCACCGGAGTTTCAAAGCCTTAGAAATGGCTTTGAAACCCTTCCTAGACCGATACATGTACATTACTTTGTTTCTAATCTGTTCTTGAATTTTTTTTGGATTGTGGCATGATGTGTGACTTTTTGTGATCTGTAAGCGTACTTCACTTTGTCAAACAGCTTCTATTTATGTGATTTCTTGATTCAACAGGCCTGGCAGTAATCAGGCCTGGGTGTGGCAATTGAAATCGAACTCAGCTTTCCAAAAATTGTGGTTAATCACAGTTCATTCATGATTCAGCATGGGAGAGGTCAAATACTTTTTCACGTAGGGCCAGGCAGGTTTGAACGTTTTTTTCCCCTTAATAAATGAAATAATAATTTACAAACTGCATCTTGGATTTACTCAGGTTATTATTGTGTAATATTAAAATTTGTTTGATGATCTGAATCATTTAAGTGTGAGAAATATGCAAAAAAAAAATCAGAAAAGGGGCAAATACTTTTTCACACAACTGTATGTATATATATATTATATAACAAAGTCCAAAGAAGGATGAAACATCAGCAGTATAAGATGAGTAATGGAGTCTTCTATTGGCCAATCCCGCAGTTCCAAACGTAAATTGGTCCAATAATACCAAGCTCTCGTTATGATATCCCAGTCAGTCGTGACCCCACAGAATTAATAAATGGAAAGAGAACTCCAATGGCGTAATACTGTATGAATCCATTTAATAAAAAAGTCAAAGACCTACTTACAGAACGTTCAAACAACATGCGCCTTGTAAATTATGTCTGCCAGCAAACAGGAAGGCAGGCACCCACACTTCCGGGATCAGGTAGGACGTGATAGCATCAGCGCTTAGCTCCGCCTGACATGTTTCGTCCTACGTGACATCTTCCGGGCTTCCTTCTCATTATTTTTCATGATTCATTTGATATTTATATGCTCATGCATCTTTTTTTTTACAGTATTTTTATTTTTCAAAATGTGGTTTGTTAATACACCATTGATGGTCTATATTTTGATCAGTGCAACTTATTTAATACACTACGAAGGAGAAAAATAACCTGCTTGCAAAATGTTATACCAAACTATAAAAAACAAAATTCCTCTTTTTTTTTTTTTTTCTCTATCTTGGGTATTTTTTGTTTTTTTTAGCAAAAAAAAACCCAGGGGTGATTAAATACCACCAAAAGAAAGCTTTATTTGTTTGAAAAAAATGTAATTTCAAAAGGGAACAGTGTAGCATAATTGCGCAATTGTCATTCAAAGTGCGACAGTGCCGAAAGCTGAAAATTGGCCTGGGCAGGAAGGAGGTGAAAGTGCCCCGGTATTGAAGTGGTTAAACTATGCATGGCGTCATTGTATCAAAATGTGTAACAAAAGACGACTATTGTGAAGATTGTGGATAGGAGAGATGCACAACAGATGCTTTTATTGATGAGTGACAGCCATTGCGCACGCCCGCTTTCTGCCAACGCACGCCAAACAATGGCCACCTGAAAATTATACCCCTAGACCTCCCTGGACCTCGGAGTCCTCCATTCTCTTGTACAAGAAACAAATATTTGGAGTATTTGGCACCCGGGAACCTGACCCCGGATGTGTCAGAGGATCTCTCCACACTGGCAGATGTGATCTCCTAATAATCACGCGTTTCGCTGTCTCCCTGTCTTCTCCCTTTCGAAGCTGTCAAAGCTCATTCCTCTTTCCTGCTAATTAACTCTCTTCTACATCCGAAAAACAGTTTTTTTTTTTTATCATCTGCCGTTTCACACGCACATGACATTAAAGCAGACAAATCAGTCTGGCGAGATGTCAGCAGCGACGTTTATTTGCCGACAGATCTCTGCGTGTGTTCCATCATCGGCTGCTTTAAAGGAACGCTCCCCTGTTAACCCTTTTGCTGCCAGAGACGTTTTTTGCACTTTTGATTTTTTTTTCATAGATGTTTTTATAAAATCATTTTAGGCCGGAAGATTACACAACCCCCCCCCCCCCCCCCCCCCCATGATATATTTTCTGAAAGCAGACACCATATAGCAGGAGTGTCAAACTTAATTTCATCACGGGCCGCATCAGCATTTTATGGTTGACCACAAAGGGCCGGTTGTATCTGTAAGACTAGATGTCGAGAGCACCCCCAACTATATCCTATATCAGATATCAAGAGGAGCCCCCACCATCAGAAGTCAAGAGTCCCAACCCTCCCATACATCACAGTGCACCCTCCTTACTTTGTGCTGCTGCTGGGAAGAAGCTGGAGGCAGATCTGGAAAGCAGAAAGTGCAGAGTCTGGAGGAGGAGCAGAGGTGTTTACATTCGTATGTGCCTATATATACTTTTTTTTGGGGTGGGGGTGAAGGGGGGGTTATGCACTTGGGTGTAACTTTTTTTATTTTTTTTGCATAAAAAAAAAAAGTTTGCTTTGATTCTTTTTTCATCACATTGGGACAAAAGTCTCCCTATGTGACGATTCTTTAGGTGACAGGTTTTCTTTAATGAATCTGCAGGCTCTAAAATACTCTGCATGTCTTCTCTAGGCTCCAATGAATGTATTGCAATGCAGATCCCATCGTAATACATTTCTTCCTGGCTATGCTAGCCTGGGAAAGTCACAGGTGACCCGGAAGTGACGTCATACACATCGCTTTCCGGGTCGGAGCAAGAAGGGGAGAAGAGTGAAGCAAGCCCTCAGTGAATACAGGGAATTCTCTGATTGGAAGAGGTGGGGGTAATATGGGAGAGGGGTCCCGTGTAATGACATAATTATGGGGGTAGTATGGGGGAAGACTCCTCTGTAATGAAGGGGGTAGTATGGGGGAGGGGGGTACTGTGTAATGATGGGGGTATTATTGGAAGAGGGGATCCTGTGTAATGATGGGGATAGTATGGAGGAGGGACCCTGTGTAATGATGGGGGTAGTATGGGGGAGGGGTCCTGTGTAATGATGGGGGTAGTATGGAGGAGGGACCCTGTGTAATGATGGGGGTAGTAGGGTCATATGGGGGGGGGTTCTGTGTAATTATAGGGGTAGTATGGGGGAGGGGGTCCTGTGTAATGATGGGGGTAGTATGGGGGAGGGGGTCCTGTGTAATGATGGGGGTAGTATGGGGAGGGGGTCTTGTGTACTGATGGGGGTAGTATGGGGGAGGGGTCCTGTGTAATGATGGGGGTAGTATGGGGGAGGGGTCCGTGTAATGATGGGGGTAGTATGGGGGAGGGTCCCGTGTAATGATGGGGGTAGTATGGGGGAGGGGTCCTGTGTAATGATGGGGGTAGTAGGGTCGTATGGGGGAGGGTTCCTGTGTAATGATGGGGGTAGTAGGGTCGTATGGGGGAGGGTTCCTGTGTAATGATGGGGGTAGTATGTGGGAGGGGTCCTGTGTAATGGTGGGATAGTATGGGGGAGGGGTCCTGTGTAATGATGGGGGTAGTATGGGGGAGGGGTCCCGTGTAATGATGGGGGTAGTATGGGGGAGGGGCTCTGTGTAATGATGGGGGTAGTATGGGGAGGGGTCCTGTGTAATGATGGGGGTAGTAGGGTCGTATGGGGGAGGGTTCCTGTGTAATGATGGGGGTAGTATGGGGGAGGGGTCCTGTGTAATGATGGGGGTAGTATGGGGGAGGGGTCCTGTGTAATGATAGGGGTAGTATGGGGGAGGGTTCCTGTGTAATGATGGGGGTAGTATGGGGGAGGGGTCCTGTGTAATGATGGGGGTAGTATGGGGGAGGGGTCCTGTGTAATGATGGGGGTAGTAGGGTCGTATGGGTGAGGGTTCCTGTGTAATGATGGGGGTAGTATGGGGGAGGGGTCCTGTGTAATGATGGGGGTAGTATGGGGAGGGGTCCTGTGTAATGATGGGGGTAGTAGGGTCGTATGGGGGAGGGTTCCTGTGTAATGATGGGGGTAGTACGTGGGAGGGGTCCTGTGTAATGATGGGGGGTAGTATGTGGGAGGGTTCCTGTGTAATGATGGGGGTAGTACGTGGGAGGGGTCCTGTGTAATGATAGGGGTAGTATGGGGGAAGGGTCCTGTATAATGATGGGGGTAGTATGGGGGAGGGTCCTGTGTAATGATGGAGGTAGAATGGGGGAGGGGAGTCCTGTGTAATGATGGGGGTAGTACGGGGGAGGAGTCCAGTGTAATGATGGGGGTAGTACGGGGGAGGAGTCCAGTGTAATGATGGGGGTAGTATGGGGGAGGGGGGTCCTGTGTAATGATGGGGGTAGTATGGGGAAGGGGGTCCTGTGTAATGATGGGGTAGTATGGGGAAGGGGGTCCTGTGTAATGATGGTGGTAGTATGGGGGAGGGGTCCTGTGTAATGATGGGAGGTAGTATAGGGGAGGGGTCCTGTGTAATGGTGGGGATAGTATGGGGGAGGGGTACCGTGTAATGATGGGGGTAGTATGGGGGAGGGGTCCTGTGTAATGATGGGGGTAGTACGTGGGAGGGGTCCTGTGTCATGGTGGGGATAGTATGGGGGGAGGTTCCTGTGTAATGATAGGGGTAGTATGGGGGAGGGGTCCTGTGTACATGATGGGGGTAGAATAAGGGAGGGGAGTCCTGTGTAATGATGGGGATAGTATGGGGGAGGGGGTCCTGTGTAATGATGGGGGTAGTATGGGGGAGGGTTCCTGTGTAATGATGGGGGTAGTATGGGGGAGGGGTCCTGTGTAATGATGGGGGTAGTATGGGGAGGGGTCCTGTGTAATGATGGGGGGTAGTATGGGGGAGGGGTCCTGTGTAATGATGGGGGTAGTATGTGGGAGGGAGTCCTGTGTAATGATGGGGGTAGTATGGGGGAGGGGTCCTGTGTAATGATGGGGGTAGTAGGGGTCGTATGGGGGAGGGTTCCTGTGTAATGATGGGGGTAGTATGTGGGAGGGGTCCTGTGTAATGGTGGGGATAGTATGGGGGAGGGGTCCTGTGTAATGATGGGGGTAGTATGGGGGAGGGGTCCCGTGTAATGATGGGGGTAGTATGGGGGAGGGATCCTGTGTAATGATGGGGGTAGTATGGGGGAGGGGTCCTGTGTAATGATGGGGGTAGTAGGGTCGTATGGGGGAGGGTTCCTGTGTAATGATGGGGTAGTATGGGGGAGGGGTCCTGTGTAATGATGGGGGTAGTATGGGGGAGGGGTCCTGTGTAATGATGGGGGTAGTAGGGTCGTATGGGGAGGGTTCCTGTGTAATGATGGGGGTAGTATGGGGGAGGGGTCCTGTGTAATGATGGGGGTAGTATGGGGGAGGGGTCCTGTGTAATGATAGGGGTAGTAGGGTCGTATGGGGGAGGGGGTCCTGTGTAATGATGGGGGTAGTATGTGGGAGGGTTCCTGTGTAATGATGGGGGTAGTACGTGGGAGGGGTCCTGTGTAATGATAGGGTAGTATGGGGGAAGGGTTCCTGTGTAATGATGGGGGTAGTACGTGGGAGGGGTCCTGTGTAATGATAGGGGTAGTATGGGGGAAGGGTCCTGTATAATGATGGGGGTAGTATGGGGGAGGGGTCCTGTGTAATGATGGAGGTAGAATGGGGAGGGGAGTCCTGTGTAATGATGGGGGTAGTACGGGGGAGGAGTCCAGTGTAATGATGGGGGTAGTACGGGGAGGAGTCCAGTGTAATGATGGGGGTAGTATGGGGGAGGGGGTCCTGTGTAATGATGGGGGGTAGTATGGGGAAGGGGGTCCTGTGTAATGATGGGGGTAGTATGGGGAAGGGGGCCCTGTGTAATGATGGGGGTAGTATGGGGGAGGGGTCCTGTGTAATGATGGGGGTAGTATAGGGGAGGGGTCCTGTGTAATGGTGGGGATAGTATGGGGGAGGGGTACCGTGTAAATGATGGGGTAGTATGGGGGAGGGGTCCTGTGTAATGATGGGGTAGTACGTGGGAGGGGTCCTGTGTAATGATGGGGATAGTATGGGGGAGGGTTCCTGTGTAATGATAGGGGTAGTATGGGGGAAGGGTCCTGTATAATGGGGGTAGTATGGGGGAGGGGTCCTGTGTAATGATGGGGGTAGAATATAAGGGAGGGGAGTCCTGTGTAATGATGGGGGTAGAATAAGGGAGGGGAGTCCTGTGTAATGATGGGGATAGTATGGGGGAGGGGGTCCTGTGTAATGATGGGGGTAGTATGGGGGAGGGTTCCTGTGTAATGATGGGGGTAGTATGGGGGAGGGGTACTGTGTAATGATGGGGGTAGTATGGGGGAGGGGTCCTGTGTAATGATGGGGGTAGTATGTGGGAGGGGTCCTGTGTAATGATGGGGGTAGTATGTGGGAGGGAGTCTGTGTAATGATGGGGTAGTATGGGGGAGGGGTCCTGTGTAATGATGGGGTAGTATGTGGGAGGGGTCCTGTGTAATGATGGGGGTAGTATGTGGGAGGGAGTCCTGTGTAATGATGGGGATAGTATGGGGGAGGGTTCCTGTGTAATGATAGGGGTAGTATGGGGGAAGGGTCCTGTATAATGGGGGTAGTATGGGGGAGGGGGTCCTGTGTAATGACTGGGGGTAGAATAAGGGAGGGGAGTCCTGTGTAATGATGGGGCTAGAATAAGGGAGGGGAGTCCTGTGTAATGATGGGGATAGTATGGGGGAGGGGGTCCTGTGTAATGATGGGGGTAGTGATGGGGGGAGGGTTCCTGTGTAATGATGGGGGTAGTATGGGGGAGGGGTCCTGTGTAATGATGGGGGTAGTATGGGGAGGGGTCCTGTGTAATGATGGGGGTAGTATGGGGGAGGG
>NC_133325.1:781442356-781548217 GCF_042186555.1 Aquarana catesbeiana | reverse complement strand
CATCTATCTCTATTGCTCTCTCTCTCTCTCTCCCTCTTCCTCCTTCTATTCCTCCCTCTCTCTCTCCTCTCTCTTTCTCATCTCTTCTCCCCCCATTCCATCTCTTTCTGCCCACGTCTCTCTATTCCTCTTTCTCCGTCCCTCAATTCATCCCTCTCTATTACTTTCTCTTCCCCTCCTCCCTCACTCTATCCTCTCTCCCTCCTTCTAATCCTCTCTCACTCACTCTATCTGTCACTGCAGTTCACTTTTCTCTCTTTCTCCCTCCATTTCCCTCTCTCCCGCCCTTTCTCTATATTGCCCCCCCCCCCCCAATCCCTCTCTCTGTCTGCCTCCTTCTATTCCTCTCTCTCTTTGTCCCTTTCTCTCCCTCCTCTCCACCTCTCTTCTCTCCCTCATTTCATCTCTCTCTGACCCCCTCTCTCTCTCCTTCTATTCCTCCTCTCTCTCTCTCGCTCTCCTCACTCCCCCTATTCCTCCCTCTCTCCCTCTATCCATCCCTCTCTTTCTCTCTCCCTCTATTCCTCTCTTGCTTCCCCTATTCCTCCCTCTCTCTCTCCCTCCTTCTACTCCTCTCTATCTCTCACTCTCTTGCTCTCTATTGGTCTCTTCCTCTCTCTCTCTCTCTCTCTCTCTCTCTCCATTCCTCATCTCTCTCTCTCTCTCCCTCCTCTTTTGTTTGTATGTGAAAGATGATGTTTTACGCCGAGTAAATAGATACCTAACATGTCAGGCTTTAAAATTGCGCACACTCATGGAATGGCGCCAAAATTCGACACTTAAAAACTCCATAGGCGATGCTTTAAATTTTTTTACAGGTTACCAGTTTAGAGTTACAGAGGAGGTCTAGTGCTAGAATGATTTCTCTTACTGTAACGCACGCGGTGATACCTCACATGTGTGATTTGAACACCGTTTACATATGTGCGTGGGACTTACGTATGCGTTTGCTTCTGTGCGCGAGAACACGGGGACACGGGGACGCTTTAAATTTTATCTTTCTCTTTAAAAAAAAAAAAAAAAATGTAATCACTTTTATTCCTATTACAATGAATGTAAACATCCTTTGTCATAGGAACACTGCGTGACAGGTCCTCTTTATGGAAAGATATAGGGTCTATAAGACCCCCACATCTCTCCCTCAGGCTGGAAAGCATCAGATCAAAAAAAAAAAATGAACGATACCATGTTTTCCAGCCGCGATCGCGGCTTTGTTAACAACCGTGGCACGGGCGCGACATTATGGCCTTTGACTGGTGACCGCCTGGTCACCGGAAATCTCTATGCTCGTCATCCGGCGGTGGCAGATTCTTTCTGTGGGCCCAGAGTAGCACCAGAGGGCAGCGGAAGGGGGGTGACCACTCCCGTTTCCTGTAAGAACAATCAAGCGGCGGAACTGCCGCTATGATCATTCTTACGGTGAACAAAATCGCCGACTCTAAACTGGTTGGACACAGTGGGAGCCAATCAGCGGGTCCTACAGCCACGATGGTAGCTGGTAACCCTGTGATTGTTTGTAGAGAGGCAGAGCAGTGGTCAGTCTATGTAAAACAAGGCAGACCGCTGTTATGCCAGAAAGGAAAATGGAGATCTCATGTCTTCCATAAGCAGAAACCTGAATCTCTGTTTTCCCTTAGTCAAAGCACTTCCCCTACAGTTAGAAAGTGCACATAGGGAACATAGTTAACCCTTCGATCACCCCTGATGTTAACCCCTTCCCTGCCTGTGTCATTTATACAGTGGCATTGCATTTTTTTTAGCACTGATCACTGTATTGGTGTCACTGGCCTCCCAAAAAAGTGTCACTTAGTGTCAGATTTGTCCGCTGCAATGTCGCAGTCCCACTACAAAACGCTGATCGCCGCTATTACTAATAAAAAAGTCCCTAAATCTATCCCATAGTTTGTAGACACTATAACTTTTGCGCAAACCAATCAATATACGCTTATTGGCAGGGGCGGACTGACATCTCATGGGGCCCCCGGGCAATAGGAGATTATGGGGCCCCCGGGCAATAGGAGAAGATTATGGGGCCCCAGGGAAATAGGAGATTATGGTGCCCCCAGGCAATAGATTATGGGGCCACACAGTATACACACACACATACAGTATACAGACACACAATATAAACACACAGTATACACACACAGTATACACACACACAGTATACACACAGAGTATACACACACAGAATACACATACACACACTGAAAAGGCACTGGAGAGGCGGGACAGCTATAATCTTGGGATTTAAAAAAAAACACAGATTTTTACATACTGTCCCCGGTTTTATTGAGGCTGGCAACCCTGATGGGATCCCTTAGTGGTATAGGGGCCCTCGGGCAGTGCCCAAGTGCCTGAATGGCCAGTCCGCCCCTGCTTATTGGGATTGTTTTCACCAAAAATATGTAGCAGAATACAATACATATTGGCCTAAACTGATGAAGAAATGTTATTTTTATTTTTTTTTTTAATTGAGTAGGTTTTATAGAAAGTAAAAAAATATTTTTTTCTTCAAAATTATCGGTCTTTTTTTTTTTTTGGTTTATAGCGCAAAAAAAAAACAAAAAGAGGTAGAGGTGATTAATTACCACCAAAAGAAAGCTCTATTTCTGGGTAAAAAAAGGACATACATTTTACTTGGGTACAACGTCGCTCAACCGCGCAATTGTCAGTTAAAATAACGCAGTGCCGTATCGCAAAAAAATGCCCTGGTCATTAAGGGGGTAAAACCGTCCGGAGCTGAAGTTGTTAAATAAAACTTTGAAGTAAATAGAAAGAGGACAGAACATTTTTAATCGAATTCATGTTGATTTAAAACAGAACCTAATTGCAGTAGAAGAGTACAAACTGTCATTGTGACAAAGTCATTTGGGTGAGCGGGAGTGAGACTTGGTCTGTGTAAACAATTGTATTATCAGGATGAATCTGATCTTTCTGCCATACGTCTTCTATGACCTTGATTATGGTCGCAGATTCTTTTCAATGAAAAAGAGATTGACAATGAAAAGAAAAGAATGTGCTGAAAATATCGGGGAATATGTATATATGTTTTTACGTATAAGCGCCTATCTATGCCTTTCAATGCCTTCATGACGTATCCATGGTTTAATTAAATTGTGTATTATTCAAATTGTATTTATTTTCTCATTGCATACGGCTGCACTCAGATCCCACCCAGGTGTGAATTAATATTTACTGTTGAACCACTGATCCTCAATCCGGCCAACCAAAAGCGGGTGCGAGACCCGTTTTCTCGATTGGCCGAAAAGAGAAGACTCCAGATTGAGGAAGGAGGAAACGGAAGCCGACCCGTGGAGAGCAGGAGAACGGGAGGCTGCCGCCGTGATGACCTGTGGAGAGCAGAAGAATGGGAGGCCACCGCCGTGATGACCTGTGGAGAGCAGAAGAATGGGAGACCGCTGCCGCTGAGCAGGGGAAGCCACCGGTGATGGGGTAAGTGCTACTGATCGCCCGGGGGGCATCCTGTTTGCCCCCCCCAAAAAATTTTTCCACCAGTCGCCACTGGTAAGTGGGCATGTGGCCGAACATATATCAACTAACGGGACTCAACTACAGGACACTTCAACCTGCACCAAACCCTTGCGGATCCACAAGGTCGCTATTTGATACTGATTTGTGACATCAACCGAATCCCATACACCTTAGTCAACGTTTATGGCCCAAATAAACGGCAAATTCGCTTCTGCAAACGGCTATACAAAAAAGTAACCCATATCAAAAGTGGCAAAGTTATAATAGGAAGTGACTATAATATAATTGGAGACTCTGACAAGGACACCAAATCAACCTCCCGTCACCGAAGACCTACCCTGATCCCATTTCTTCAAGCAAATGGACTATACGACATCTGGAGATGCCACCATGGCTCAGAACGGGATTTCTCCTACCTCTCACCATCTCAATTGTCCTATTCTCGCATCGATTTTTTTTCTGGTAGATGAACAGATGCTTCAAGACATCACAGACTCAACAATTGGAACCATTACGTGGTCAGACCACTTACCTGTCACCATCACTGTGGGAGAGCGGATAACGGGCCCATCTCGCATCTGGAGACTCAACACCTCCCTTCTCGCGGATCAGGGTACTATCCAAAATATTACTGATGAACACCATTCATTCTTTGAACTCAATGACCAGCCGTACATTGACCAAGTTGTACTTTGGTCTACATACAAAGTGTATATGCGGGGCGTTCTTATCAAATTGTATAGAAAGATTAAAAGACAGAGGACACAGCAAATTGAGGAGATACTATCCCAAACTGACCAACTAGAAACACTCAATAAACAAATAAAGTTATAGCGTCTACAAAATAGGAAATAGATTTATGGCATTTTTATTTATTTTTTTTACTAGTAATGGCAGTGATTGGCGATTTTTTTATTGCGGTGGACAAATCAGACACTTTTGACACTTTTTTGGGACCATTGACATTTATACAGTGATCATTGGTATAAAAATGCACTGATTACTGTGTAAATGTCCGTGGCAGGGAAGGGGTTAACACTAGGGGCGATCAAGGGGTTAAATGTGTTCCCTGTGAGATGTTTCTAGCTGTGAGGGAATAGGACTGACTAGAGGAGGAGCCAGATCGTTGTTCCTACCTAGTAGGAACAGACGATCTGTCTCTCTTCCCCTGTCAGAACCGGCTCTCATGCCTGCGATCGCAGGTGGCCTGAGGCAATTGCGCCCGCTGGTCACACGCATCGGGTCCCTGCTACGGCTCTTAAAGGAGCCGCCGTACGGGTATGGCGGTTCACCCAGCAGTGCAATTCTGCCGACGTATATCAGCGTGAGCCAGTCAGCAAGCGGTTAATGGATCAAAAAGCATGTGACTGACCGGTCCTTAATGTGAGTCCATGTGGCCCCCAGGAAAATAATCGCCATAAAGCATCCTGTCCCATTCCCCCTATATAAAAGGGCAATTAATATTAGTGGCTGGCCAAGCAAGACTCCTCCCTCAAATTCACTGAAATTCAGCCATGGCGGGACACGGGTGGTTATGTTTCAGGGTCGCGCAACCTCAAAAAGGTAAATAGAGTAGATCCAAAAAGGTAAATACAGTAGATCTTCAAGGGTCAGTCCATCCAAAGACAGGTGGACGCTAAAAAACTGAGTCACCCAGTTCCTTGTTAAGCAACGTATCTGTGGTGGACTCTAGCATTGAGATCTCTCTTTGAGAAATTCCTTCGTTCTGCCATTTTCCAGCAACAATAACGAACATCTTGCCTTTCCTGTTGTCTTTTGCATGATGTAAAGAAGCAAAACCCCAACAAGGGACGCCTTATAATGTCTGCAACAGGTAGGTGGACCTGAGAACTAACCCTGAGGTTTCACCACCAGAATCCCCAAGAGATTTAATAAGCCATTGGGTGACTGAATCTGTCGGCATCTACCAAAGGCCAAAATGTCACTTTTGTAGGAACTAACCCTTTAGATTCCACAGCTCTGTGATCCATATGGGCTTTCCTTCCCTTACTCTTCTATGCAACACAAGATGGATTTTAGGACTGACGGGGGCACGATATGTATTTTTTTCTTTTCTCTCTTTTTATTCCTTCTCCCATCTGTTTTTTACATATCTGAGCAATTTTAAAAAGTCATAAGAGTTTTACAGCATCTGTCTCCTTCTTGGTGTTCTCAGACTGGATATGTGCAATGACAGAAAGCTTTTATGATGCAATTTAAAGTAGATGGAAATGCTCGCAATCTCACAAACGACCCAATGGCACCTGTCACAGCGATTTGTCAGTGTTCTTAAGCGTTTTCTA
The DNA here is from genome assembly GCF_042186555.1 of Aquarana catesbeiana. Lineage (NCBI taxonomy): Eukaryota > Metazoa > Chordata > Amphibia > Anura > Ranidae > Aquarana > Aquarana catesbeiana. The sequence continues at coordinate 781,542,419 of NC_133325.1, read as the reverse complement.
AAAAAAATAGCTCTAAAAGTACCTTTCCTGATTGATTTATGTGCAACCACATGACTGCACACCGTCCAATCACTGTTCCTTCCTGTGCGGTTTTTTGGGCGCAGATGTAGCAGTAGGAAGTGACCTAATATCCACTACATTTCCACATATTCTTCATGGCTGGGCACTCTCAGAACTTCTAAATGAATGGGACACCAATGGCAAAAATAAAACTGAAAGGGGTTTTTAACCCTCCCTTATAGTTTTGTCTTTAGTTCTAGTTTAAGATTCCCTCCAGGAAAATATTGCAACATAGAGATGAAGCATCAATCCACAACTTAAACACATTCATGACCAAGAAACTAAAGAGAAACAAGTTTTAAGTGTTAATATGTGTAGCAACCTTCTAGGTAGGTGCTAGGATAGTTAGGTAAGTGCCAGTGGGTGTTTTTGACATTTAGTTGGGTAAGGTAAAAGCATAGTTTGGCTCACTGTACTCAATGCTGTGATTGTTTAGTTAGGTCTGCTCTGAGTGCTCTGCTGCTGCCAGTCTGCTGGATAGCTTCCTCTGTATGTAACTTGAGGAGTTTCTGGATGATAGGTGTGGAGCTATGCAGATGTAAGCATGAATATTGATGCAGCCCTGGCCTATCCTATGAGACTCTGGCTCTGATGGCATGCTGGGAATCTGTATATATTCTGGGAGCATGCAGAGCACTGAGTGTTTTCCCAGAATGGATCAGTCCAGCCAGAATGGTGCATGCTGCCCTCTCAGGCACAAGCTGCTGTGGAAGAGGCCTCAGGTGGGCAAAATGAGGAGAAGAATGCTGAGACCCAGGTGGTAAGGAGCAGTTGACTGAAGGTAGCTCTCTGCTAAAGATCTGTTTGGTATCAAGATGTCGCTTGGAAGATTGGAAGGAGACTACCATCTGTCCTTGGGCCTTGTGCGTACAAAGAGATCTTGGGGACCTTGTGCTCTAGCTACCCCTCTGGTGCCTTATAGTCAGCTGTGGGTCTGTTAAAGGGGACACTGACAGGTGTCCTAAAGAGCTCTGTCCCGATAATCTTCTACTTACAGGGGGACTTTGCTTTTGTGGCTCTAACTACTACTTCTTAAGCTGAAGTCTACTGTTTTTTTCAAGCCCAAACTTTATTATAGTGCACTCAGAAAGGATTACCAAGTCCTCAAGTTGTACGTAGTTCTTGTTTTTAGAGTATCCCATTACTTCCCTCAACCCTATCCAAGTTCTCAAAAAATAAAAACAACAAAAAAAACAAACCCCTAGACTGGTCCTTGAAGAAAAGTGTAAATGAGCCTGTTGTGTGCCTGGCTGCAGGACAGAAGTTTTAGGAAGACCTGGAAAATGATCTTACGGGAGTAGTGCTTGGGTCCGACCCACTGATTCTGTGCTTTATAATAATGGACAGGGATTGGATCCAGGGATTGGAAGGAGAGTTGGGGAGATGTAGATATGTTGCCGTTTCCAGAGTCCTACAACACAGCTTTCTGCTGAACCCTGAGTACCCATGGATACAGGAACCTTCTACAGAGTACGGGACCTCTAGGACATACAAAACTCTTAAAGACAGCAGATCTGGAGCTCTACCATAATGGACTTTATCCTGTGCAGATATGATGGGGCAGACTTGGAAAGTGATCCTACGGGAGTAGCACTTTCTTGGGGCTGACCCACTGATCCTGTGCTTTCTAAAAATGGACAGGCTAAAAGCCGCTCGGCTGTTATACCGGAGGAGCGGGAGGGGACGTCCCCCCCTCCCGCCGCCTCCCGCCGCTCTTACTGGGCCTCCCGATTCACCGGGAGGCCCGATCACCAATCTGCCACCTCCGGTGGCTGCTGACATTCTGGAACGAAGCCGTGCATGGCTTCGTTCCAGCCTTCTAATTGTAAACGTGGAAGCGACGTCATGACGTCACTTCCGTTTACTTGGTTGCCAATGGCTCCGGTTTTAAAAAAATATACAGTGTTCAGAATCGCCGTTTTCAGCGATCTGAATACTGTGAAGTGCAAAGAAGGGATCGGGGGTCCCTCCATAAAGAGTACCTGTCACCACCTATTACTGTCACAAGGGATGTTTACATTCCTTGTGACAGCAATAAAAGTGATCAAATTTTTTTTTTTTTAAAAACACAATTTCTAAATATTAAAATAAATAAGAAAAAAAAAATAATTAAAGCGCCCCCGTCCCCACGAGCTCGCGCAGCAAAGAAAACGCATACGGAAGTCGCGCCCTCATATGTAAACGGTGTTCAAATCACACATGTGAGGTATTTCTGCGATCGTCAGAGCAAGAGCAATAATTCTAGCACTAGACCTCCTCTGTAATTCTAACCTGGTAACCGAAAAAAAAATTTAAAGCGTCACCTATGGAGATTTTTTAGGTACCGTAGTTTGTCGCCATTCCATGAGTGCGTGCAATTATAAAGTGTGACATGTTTGGTATCTATTTACTTGGCGCAACATCATCTTTCACATTATACAAAAAAATTGGGCTAACTTTACTGTTTGTTTTTTTTAAATTCATGAAAGTGTCCCTTTTCCCAAAAATTTGCGTTTAAAACACTGCTGCACAAATACCGTGTGATAAAAAATATTGCAACAATCGCCATTTTATTCTTTAGATTCTCTGCTAAAAATATATATATATATATATATATATATATATATATATATAATGTTTGGGGGCTGTAAGTAATTTTCTAGCAAAAAATATGGATTTTACCTTGTAAACACCAAATGTCAAAAATAGGCTTAGTCATGACAGGGTTCAAATTTTCGGATTTTCGTTCTTTCAAATTTTCGGATCTTCTTTCTTATTTTTGGATTTACGAATTTTTAATTTTAGAAATTTTCGAATTTTCGAATATACGAATTTTCAAATTGAAAAATGTTTGAATTACAATCATAACGAATGACCAGAAAAACGAAAAAAAAAAATGAAAAAGAAATGAAACGAAAATGAACAAATTTTTCGGTCATGACATGTCTAGTAACCAGCTGCAGGTAACCAGAGAGAGGCCTATGGAGTCAACACACAGCAAGCCCTACGGGGACAGTGCTACAAGGATTGGCAAATCCAATCCAGTGTTGTACGACTCATCACTACTTGTCGGTTACATTTTAATTTTTACACTCGGATACTCCTGAATGTTATCCTTTCACAGCGGTGCAGCGAGGCAGAATTCGAAGGTTCTCTAGCAATAAAAAATAAATAAATGTTCTCATGATTATGACACTTCAGTGCCAGATTGCAACACATGTAATTGGAATGTTTTCTCCAATCTTATTTTGGATAAACGTAATTTATTTTTAATTTTTTCCCCCGGCACGAGCGACAATATTCTTCTGCAAAGAACTTTTTTTTTTTTTTTTTTCCACAGAACATCTGCGGAATGTCTGTAGGGACAAAGGCACTCAATGATACTTTATTTAAGTTGGAGAAAAAGTATAGATATTAAATATTAGCTTTATGATTGCCTCGGAAGGCTGGAGGCGCTGCGCACTCTCCCAATGACGAGCTCTAGGCGGAATGGAATTTTTAATGTTGCATTATGTAGACACAAAGGGAGAATCGGACGGGCTCCGAGGCGGTTGGCAGTCAGTTTGCATGCTGAGCGACACGAAAAATAGACTCATATTACAAACACCTCCAGCCATAGTCTCGGCTTCCAGGAGAGACCCCAGCGTAAACCAAGAAGAGGACAGAAAATAATTAATGGAAAACTTTTTCACCGCAATGTGCCCTGTCTTCAAGAATCCTTTACAGTTGATGCCAAAGCAAAAGTTTACTGCAGTAAATTACAGTGCCAGACTTGCTTTCTGTTTAATTGTATGTAGAGCCAAATTTTTTTTCTTGATGCCTCCATGGCAGCATACAAGCGATTTTGGGACCTTTCCCAAAAGCAAAAATCCCCTTCCTCTCCCAGGACTCTGCAAAGCTCTTTTGACAACCTGCCCCCCCCCCCACCCCACCCCCCACCAACACTTCCCTTTTGGCACCAGATTGGGGCACTTTGCACATGTTGGAGTGGATCATTGCAAAGACCCTTGGGTAATTTCAATAGTCAGGTATGCAGGTATGGTCATTTTTGGACCTTTGGTCGCTCTCCGCCTTCCTATTCTCTCACATTTATGGAGGTCCCAAAATTATAGGTATGCTGCCTTGGATAGGTACCAAGAAAGAAAAATTTTGGTAAGTATTTGAAACAATTTTCAGTTTTCTTTTCTTCTTAGAGAGAGTGCCGTCCCTTCAGAGCCCCATGCCGCGGTCGGTCACTCCTGCGTAAAAGTAGTAAATAGTAAAAAATAAAATAGTAATAATATATGAATAAATAAATGTAAAATAAATTCACAAATAACTGAAAATCATCATAAATAAATAAAATAAATGAATAATATGTAATAATACATTAATAAATAATAATTAACCTTAAAAAAATGAAATACATTAATAATAATAATAATAATAATAATAATAATAATAATAATAATAATAATAATAAAATAACAACACCCAAACTAAAAAAAAAAAAAAATACATTAATAATAATAATTAAAATAATAATTTTTTGTGCTAGGGTGAGGTTGTTTATTTATCTATTATTATTTATTTTTTTTAAGGGGTAAGGGTTAAGTTAATACAATAATAATAAATAATACTAACCCCAACTCTTAATCCTAACCCTAACCTAAACTGAACTCGAACCCCTTACCCTAATGAAAAAACATTATAATAAATGAATAAATATAAATCAGATTTTAAGATAAAAGCTAATGGAAAAGCTAAAAAAGGTGAAATAACTAACAACAAATGATCCAACGGGTAATAGTTTTCACTATTGGCTAATAAAAAAAAAACGCCAAAGCCCAAAAATGCTGCATACAAACGCGCAAAAACGCTCCAAAAACGCCCACAAAAAATGCCCGTAAAGCGTTCAAAGACGCTACACTCAGGTGTGAATGCAGCCTAAGACTGAGAACCGAGCGACCAAACACCGCTGATCACTTGGTTCTCAGAGCCGTGAGCAGGGAGCTAGTGAATATCAGTCACCGCTGTATGCTCTGCCCCTGGATCTCCCCCATCCATACTCACTAGCGCTGGGCGGTGGAGGGGGCGGGAACAGTGGGCTCAGGCTCTCAGCGGCTCGTTGAGAGGCTGAGCCAGGTGCTGGTCCAAGATTGTGGGAGGATCCCAACCATATTGTCGCAATCTTTTCCCTGCCTGGACCGGCTCTGTGATGTCAGCCGACAGCGGGGTTCAGCCCACTATATAATGAAAACATGTCACAGAAGTGCAGAGCGGACTGTGATCCACAGGAGAAGTACAACCAGATGAGCTTTGCTCCTACTTTTCCTTTAAGTAATACATCCAGTTCCTCTACCTCCTAAGCATGATGAGCACCTCACCCATACAGTGCAGAGGAGGGCTCACTCTTAGATTATGCCTATTCCTGAAGTTGGGCTTTATGTGAGATTGTTGCTTTGTAACACAAAGGCAAAGTCCTCAGTTGACTTTCATGTTAAATCTTGTAAGGTTTCATAGTGTTCCCAGTAGCGAATTATTAACAAAATGAACGCACTGCATACACCGGAATGGGAACATCTCATCAGGACCCCTGGAGCACATGCCTCCTCATTATCTTACATTTTTTTGTTTTATTTTAATGCTTTTGCTGGGTTTTGCTATTTCCATGACAACTTCTCTTGTCTTAATTAATGTGTTTGATTGCGTTAGCTTTTCAGGCAAGCGGACTATAAAAGAAATCAGCTATTTTAAAAAGTTAATCAGCAAAAGAACATGTAAATGTTGGGAAATAATGCTGAGGATTTTATATGGTGTGAAATCGTGTACAGCAAACAAACAGAGAATTATGAGCTATATGGAGAGTGCAGAGCAATGTGATTGTTTCTTCAGGACTCTGTAGAAAGGTTCAGCCATAGTGAATGGATAGGCTGTATTCTCAATGATGTCACCGGTCTCTAGTGAATGGATAGGCTGCATTCTCAGTGATGTCACCTGTCTCTAGTGAATGGATAGGCTACATTCTCAGTGATGTCACCGGTCTCTAGTGAATGGATAGGCTGCATTCTTAGTGATGTCACCGGTCTCTAGTGAATGGATAGGCTGCATTCTCAGTGATGTCACCGGTCTCTAGTGAATGGATAGGCTGCATTCTTAGTGATGTCACCTGTCTCTAGTGAATGGATAGGCTGCATTCTCAGTGATGTCACCGGTCTCTAGTGAATGGATAGGCTGCATTCTCAGTGATGTCACCTGTCTCTAGTGAATGGATAGGCTGTATTCTCAATGATGTCACCGGTCTCTAGTGAATGGATAGGCTGCATTCTCAGTGATGTCACCTGTCTCTAGTGAATGGATAGGCTACATTCTCAGTGATGTCACCGGTCTCTAGTGAATGGATAGGCTGCATTCTTAGTGATGTCACCGGTCTCTAGTGAATGGATAGGCTGCATTCTCAGTGATGTCACCGGTCTCTAGTGAATGGATAGGCTGCATTCTTAGTGATGTCACCTGTCTCTAGTGAATGGATAGGCTGCATTCTCAGTGATGTCACCGGTCTCTAGTGAATGGATAGGCTGCATTCTTAGTGATGTCACCTGTCTCTAGTGAATGGATAGGCTACATTCTCAGTGATGTCACCGGTCTCTAGTGAATGGATAGGCTACATTCTCAGTGATGTCACTGGTCTCTAGTGAATTGATAGGCTACATTCTCAGTGATGTCACCGGTCTCTAGTGAATGGATAGGCTGCATTCTTAGTGATGTCACCAGTCTCTAGTGAATGGATAGGCTGCATTCTCAGTGATGTCAGGGGTCTCTAGTGAATGGATAGGCTGCATTCTCAGTGATGTCACCGGTCTCTAGTGAATGGATAGGCTACATTTTCAGTGATGTCACCGGTCTCTAGTGAATGGATAGGCTGCATTCTCAGTGATGTCACTGGTCTCTAGTGAATGGATAGGCTGCATTCTCAGTGATGTCACTGGTCTCTAGTGAATGGATAGGCTGCATTCTTAGTGATGTCACCGGTCTCTAGTGAATGGATAGGCTGCATTCTTAGTGATGTCACCGGTCTCTAGTGAATGGATAGGCTGCATTCTCAGTGATGTCATTGGTTTCTAGTGAATTGATAGGCTGCATTCTCAGTGATGTGAGTGTTAAGAATCCAGTAATTCTTTATAATATGCTTCAATTAAATGCATTAGACATACAGTTGCCTTCACGTAGTTGTGTGCATAATCTAGCAGCCTAGCAGTCGTTTTCTTCTGATAAAACAGGTGAATCTACACATTTTAGTCATTTTTGTTTGATTATCTCTTCCAGAAGATGTTTTCCTAACAAGGCTGCCTGCAATCCAAGCTGTCTCCATGATGGTGGGTGGGAGGTCTCTCTGCCAGGCTTTTTATCTTCTGCGAGATTCACAATTCACTCCCACTCACCCAAACAGCGGAGGAAACTGGTGGTTAAATATGGATGCCGGATACAAAGAGGCTCGGCAAATGGACAGGATAGAATTTCATGTTACAACCTTGTTCAGAATCTCACATACTGATTACAGGCTTGTAAACAAAAGATGATTGAGCGCGTCTGGGTGCCGCAAAGTGGTATTTAGCCTCTACGCCCCGGACAGACCTGATGGAAGTCGCTTTTCAGTCATTTATTATTATGTGTGCAGAGTACGGAGGTCCTCAATGTCATTACAAATTTGCAATTTTTTTTTTTCGTGTCTTCTGTAGCGCTGGAAAATGTCGAAATGTGGACAAACCGCCATAACGGCTAACCTGCAATTGTAGGCTGCGGTGTTTGTTCACAGAATTATGGTGATGTGCTCATAACCTGTTGCAGTCCGCGGAACAATATGTGCGGTGGCAAAAAGGGTGGGCTTTAGCGCCCCCAGTGCAGCTCACATGCCTCATTGGGGCGGCCGAGGTTTCTGCGCTGAGAATGCGCTCTTGGTCCCCACTAATAATTGATAGCCAGTGGGACCGGCTCCTGATCATGTGATCACTGTGACAGCCAATCTCAGTGGTCACATGACTGCCAATCCTTCCCAACCTTTTAAAGGGACGTTGGGGCGAGCTTTTTAAACTAGACTTTTTTAACATTAAAGTGATTGTAAAGTCTCGTTTAAAAAAAAAATAAAAATAAAGAACAAACATTTGATACTCACCTCCTCTCTGCACAGAGCAGCTCTGGTCCTCCTCTTATTGGGTGCCTCTTTGCTGATCCTGGCCCCTCCCGCCTATCAAGTGCCCCCACGGTCAGCTCTATGGGGGGCACCCGAGCTGAGTCAGAGCTCCGTGTATCCCTTCAGACACAGAGCCCCGACCTGGCCCTGCCCCCTTTCTCCCCCAATTGGCTGACTGACTTTGATCGAAAGCCGTTGAAGCCAATGGCGCCGCTGATGTGTCTCAGCCAATCAGGAGGAGTGTCCCCAGCGGCTTAGACTTTTGTGGGCATTGCTGGAAAAAAAGGGGCTCAGGTAAGTAATTGGGGGGTGCTGGGGAGGCTACTACACACACAATGGCTGGTGTCATAACTGATCACATGTGCAGCATCATGGCAGTTGAAGATCAAGCAGAGGCCAAGATGGCGGCTTCCTTGGCTTAAAACCACAGGAGGGTTGACTTCCACTTTAACTACTTGCTACTACTACTACTTGCTGCGCGGATCGCCGTCATTGTACGTCGGCTCTTTAAATGGAAATAGCAGGTACGCGCGCCCGCAGCGTGTCCCCCGATGCGCATGGCCGGCGGGCGCAATGTCCGCTGGGCACCTGCGATCACTCCTGACAGAGCCAGAACTGGGGTCTGTGTGTGTAAACACATAAATCCCGGTTCTGTCAGGGGAGTAGAGACAGATCATGTGCTCCTACTAAGTAGGAACAGCGATCGGTCTCCTCCCCCCAGTCAGTCCCATCCCCCCACAGATAGAATACACAATGAGGGAACACACTTAACCAATTGATCCTCCCCTAGTGTTAATCCCTTCCCTGCCAGTGACATTTACATAGTAATCAGTGGCTATTTTTAGCTCTGATCGCTGTATAAATGTCACTGGTCCCAAAAAAAGTGTCAAAAAGTGTCCGCTCTGTCCGCTGTAAAGTAAAAATAAAACTAGTTGAACAAAAAATGTTACCTCTATGCAGGAGCTTCTTATAACAAAGGCTGCCCTCTGTATTTGAGTAGGGTGACCAGGGCTGTCTTTAACACAGGGCAAAAGGGTCAGCTGCCCCGGGCCCAGTCATTGTTGTGGGGCCCAAGGCAGCTTCCCCCTTGGGCCCCCACTGCTCGCAAAATAGTTGATAAGTGTATTAGGAAGGGCCCAAGAAAATGTTTGCCCAGGGTCCAATCAATATTAACCACTTGCTGACCGCCGCACGCCGATATACATCGGCACAATGGCAGCGGTGGGCAAATGGGCGTACCTGTACGTCCCCTTTAATTGGCGGGGCTAGTGGGCGCGCGACCGCCGCGTACAGCGTGACCGTGCCCGTGGGTCCCGCGGACTCGATGTCCGCCAGTGTCCCACGATCGTGTAACGGAGCGGCAGAATGGGGAGATGCCTATGTAAACAAGGCATTTCCCTGTTCTGCCTAGTGACATGACAGAGATCTACTTCTCGCTGTGATCGGGAGCAGTGATAGCTGTCATGTCAGTGGTAGCCCACCCCCCCACAGTTAGAATCACTCCCTAGGACACACTTAACCCCTTGATCGCCCCCCAGTGTGTTTAACCCCTTCCCTGCCAGTGTCATTTACACAGTAATCAGTGCATTTTTGTAGCACTGATCGCTGTATAAATGACAATGGTGCCAAAATAGTGTCAAAAGTGTCCGATGTGTCCGCCGTAATGTCGCAGTCATGATAAAAATCGCAGATCACCACCATTACTAATACAAAAAAAATAATAATAAAAATGCCATAAAACTATTCCCTATTTTGTAGACGCTATAACTTTTGCGCAAACCAATTAATATGCGCTTGTTGTGATTTTTTTTACCAAAAATATGTAGAAGAATACATATCGGCCTAAACTGATAAAGAAATTTGTTTTTTTTTTTTTTAAATTTGGGGGATATTTATTATAGCAAAAAGTTAAAAAAAATGTTTATTTTTTTTCAAAATTCTCGGTCTTTTTTTGTTTATACCGCAAAAAATAAAAACCGTAGAAGTGATCAAATCGCACCAAAAGAAAGGTCTATTTGTGGGGGGAAAAAAGGGACGTCATATTTTTATTGTGCACAACGTCGCACGACCGGGCAATTGTCAGTTAAAGCGACGCAGTGCCGTATCGCACACAAAAATGGCCTGGTCAGGAAGGGGGCAAATCCTGAAGTGGTTAAAGCATCCCTTAGCACGATCCCAAAGACCATTTAAGCAATTTTTCATTATGCTGGCCTCAATATCCGGTTATGATGGATACGAGAAAAACGTGACAAGCCACAGCATTAAAAAAAAGATGGAGAAAAGCACAGCTGAAAGTGACATGTTGTCAGGGCTGGGCTCAGCCCTTCCTTCCCTTAGCTGGCCGCTCAGCTGTCGGCTAATTGCCAGTTCCTATCTCTCCACAGTTACTCAGCTGTTGATGATATCCTGCTCGTTAGTCCTGCCTACTTAGGCCGTCTAGCCCAGAGGATCTCTGCCTTCGCCTTGGTCAACATCACAGAAACTATCTCCTGCGATCCTGTTCAAGACTTGCTTGGCTGACATCCCTTCTGGCTCCAGATCCTGCTTGCTGTTCCACTACATTGATCCCAGACTTCTGGTTTGGCTGACTATCCGTTCCGGTTACTGAACTCTGGCTATGTTTTGACTACGTTTGTTCTTTTTACTTTTGTTATTAAAGAAGTGTGATTTAACTGTACTTCTGTCTCGGCCTGATTTCACGGTTTCTGACACATGTTTCATAAAAAGCAGGATCGGTGTTAACAATTAACAGGCCGCTAATTACACATTTACCTGGCTTTTTGATTGATGTCTTAAGATAAAGACTTTCCTGTGTATGTTTTTTCTACCTGTCGCCTAATTGGAAGGCAATTATCGTCAGCACAAGGAACCTAGGGGACATCCCGGATGTCGGAACTTCTGACAGCGAAGAAAATGCTGCCATTATTGAACAAGACATGGAAACTGCGAAGCGTTTTTTTGGTCGCCTAGCTGAATGTAAATGGAAGTCAGGGGCACATTAGAAGAGATTAATCTAAATAATTAGCACTTTCCGTTTTTTTTTTTTTTTTTTATATCCTTGGTCATACAAAACAGAAAAACGGCTTATGCATTGTAGAAGTCTGTCTACGTGTGCTGAAAGCCAGGGGCATACAATGGAAATGTACAGCTCTGTGCTGAAATTCTTGGAAAGATACAATTCGACTAACACAATGAGGGGCTTAGGATAGGACTTAGCTAATAAAAGATGGCAACTGGGCATGGGGAGCATGATCCAATGGCTGAGTGGTAGTTTTTGTACACAAGTATTAAATACATATCCACGTTTGTAAAGTGTTCATATGTTATATGTATGGGGCTTCTGGGGGATCCCTTATAGCTCCAATCTCCAAAAGGCAGCATACCCCAATATACCCGATCTGTTCTGTATTTTTTAATAGACATGTGCACTTCCAAATAATGTGTTTGTTTTCTTTTCATTTGTTTTTTATTTTTTCATTTTTTTTTTTTTTTCATTTTTTAGGTTAATCTTTATGATCGCAATTCGTAAATTCAAAAATTTGTAAATTCAATTTCATAAATACGTAAATTTTTGAACTCGTAAATTTGAAAATTCGAAAATATGAAATTATAAAACCAAAATACGAAAATGCAAAAGAATAACTAGCTAATTAATTAATATTAACTAACTATTAAATTATAGGTATTACATTACATTACATTATTAATTATAGCTCCAATCTCCAAAAGGAAGCATACCCCAATATACCTGATCTGTTCTGCATTTTTTTAATAGACATGTGCACTGCCAAAAAATGTGTTCGTTTTCATTTCATTCGTTTTTTATTTTTCATTTTTTTGGGTCATTCATTGTGATCGCAATTCGGAAATTCGAAAATTCGTAATAATTCAAAAATTCGAAAATACAAAAATAAGAACGAAAATACGAAAATGCAAAAGAATAACTAACTACACAATTAATATTAACTAACTATTAAATTATAGGTATTATATTACATTAATAATTATAGCTCCAATCTCCAAAAGGCAGCATACCCTAATATACCCGATCTGTTCTGTATTTTTTAATAGACGTGCACTGCCAAAAAATGTGTTCGTTTTCATTTCATTCGTTTTTTTTTTTTAATTTTTTTGGGTCATTTGTTATGATTGCAATTCGTAAATTCTTAAATTCTTAAATTCTTAAATTCTTAAATTTTTAAACTCGTAGATTCGAAAATTCGAAAATACGAAAATAAGAACGAAAATACGAAAATGCAAAAGAATAACTAACTAATAATAACTATTAAATTATAGGTATTACATTACATTATTATTACAGCTCCAATCTCCAAAAGGCAGCATACCCCAAAATACCCGATCTGTTCTGTATTTTTTAATAGACATGTGCAGTGCCAAAAAATGTGTTAGTTTTCATTTAATTGTTTTTTGTTTTTTTTCGTTTTTTGAGTCATTTGTTATTATCGCAATTCGTAAATTCAAAAATTCGAAAATCCGAAAATAAGATAGAATAACTAACTAACTAACTAATAATAACTAACTATTAAATTGAAGGAATTTTCTTTCAAATTTGGCTGTTAGTGAACGTAACGAATACGTTTATCCAAAGTTTGAAATTATCCAAAATAACGAATGCCGTATCTTAACGAATGGAACAGATCAAATTAATAATAAATAATAATAGTAAAAAGGTTTTATTATTATTATTTATTATTATTAATTTGTTACGTTCCATCCATTTAGATACGGCATTCGTTATTTCGGCTAATTCGTAACTTTGGATAAATTCATATTCATTACGTTCACTAGCAGCCAAATTTGAAAGGAAATTCCAAAACCTATAATTTAATAGTTAGTTATTTTTTAGATTTTTGAATTTTCAGGATTTCAGATGTTCCAATTTCGAATTTCCGAATTTATGCATTTTCGAATTTACGAATATTCTGAAAAATTTGTTAAACGGCTTTTCATCAATTCGGATGTTTCCGAATTAACTAATTTGTCGAAAATTCCTTAAAGAACTCATTCGGAACAAAACAAATTGCACATGTCTATTTGTTAAGACCTCTTACAGAAATCTGAGTTCAGCTACTTGCATTATAGCATTATCTACCAGCATTACCTGTTTACTTTATTGTGGAGGCTCCAGAGACTTGTTAGGGGGTTTGGGGCTGGGAGTTTTGCCTATCTTGTCAGTTGGCCAACACTTGGTTAATTTATCATCTTTGGGTTGACCAGACAATAAAAAAACAGCTGAGCCCTGTTCTAGAAGGATCCTTGAGGAGATATCCTTTCTAGGGAGAAGATCACTAAGTGAGAAGGTTGTGTGCTTTTAAGATTTTGGGGTTGAAGCCTGGGCCCAGAGGGTATCGTCTCCTTGTGTTGAAGGCCATGTGGGTCTATTTTGTGCTAAGTTAGAGCCATCACTGGAACAGAGAAACACAAGAACCTTCTGGTTTGTGCCTGATGTGCTCCAGAAGAAGTATTGTCTCTCGGTGCTATGACCTACCCAGTGATTTGTAAGCAGGGGTTAGTACCCCTTTTAACAAGGTTCCTCCCCTGGGTGGGTATAGTGGGTGGAGTTAGCCTGTCATATATAACTTAGGACTGGAAGAGCCTGAGGCAAAGGATAATGGTAATGGGCTCCCCCTGGTAAGCCTGTGGAAGTGGACCCTTCGGGGTAGGCCTGTACAGACTCTGTAGGAGAACCCACCTAAGGGATGACCTATAATGAGGATGATAGAAGAGATGGGTGGATAGCCTTTGTCAGTGTTGGATTTACAGTGTGGTGAATTATTGCTGAACCTGAAGTTTTGGAGGTGAAAATCATGATGGACTGAACTTGTTTATGTTTCTGCCACAGCAAAAATCTTTCAAAAGGCTGAATGTGTGTTTCTTAATTTCTGGAGTTGGGTCTCAGGCCAGGAGAATGTAAGAAACTTAATATGGCGGCGTTTCTCCGTATGACAGGTGTGTGTATATCTTATTTCTGGGCGTGAAGAAGAAGGGAGGTGTCCTTGGTCAGCTTGGCAGGAGCTGGTGACCTGCTAAAAGACTGCTAGTAAAGGAGCTGTAGTCCCATTGAGTATTCCAGCTCCTCTTCTTCTACGCTTTCTTCTATCAACTTGGAATAAGCAGGTAAACTGTACACATGGTGCGGTTCCTTTCGTTCTGAATGCAGGCATCTCCTGCAACAAAAATTTAATTTTGGTGAGATACTCCCAATAGAAACACGTCTAAAGGGATGCTGACCCATCAATTTTCCTCATTAGAGCCCTGCAGGTGAAGCAGCTGGTTGATAATTAAGAAACCACTTCCATTAGAGTCACTCTGTACATGGGCACAGACAAACACACAAGTGAAGTTACTCTTTAAACACGTATAAATGTGTGTTAGATACTGTATCTTTTCTTTTTTTTTTTTTGATCCTATGTTTATTGTATTTTGTCGGTCTTGTGTGGTGACAGGCTGAAATCCATAGTTCTGGGCCTTATGTAATTACATATGACAGCAGTTCACAACACAGATCAATGCTCGACAACAAATGGAGCGCTAATTGACTGGATTATACGGCGCTGATCCAGAGAGCGTAAATGGGACAATTGGAGCGGTTAGAACATAACAGAGATCAGGTGTGCACAGTGTTCTGTGTGTGGGATGTCTGGAGGTCTTTATGTTTCAACCTACCTGGAGGATTGTGCCATGTTCTCTACTAATACTTTCCCCAGGAAATAAAAAATGTAGGATATTATTAGTATCTTTCTTTTTTAACAGACATACAATGTAACAATATAGACATTAATTAAAGGAATGGAAATTTAACTTTTTTTCTTTCTCTTATTACTCTCCTCTCTTTTTTCTCCTCCTCTCCTCTTCCTCTCCCTCTCCTCTTCCTTTTCTTCCCCCTTCTCCTCTGTTATTCCTCTTTTTTCTTTCTCCTCCTCTCCTCTTTCATCTCCTTTCCTCTCCACTCTCTTTTTTTTCTCTTCATCTCCTCTCCTTTCCTCTCCCTTTCCCTCTCCTCTTCCCTCCTCTCCCCTCCCCTTCCATCCCTACCCCTCCCCTCCTCTCCCCTTTTATCTCCACCCCTCCTCCACCTTCTCTCCTCTCTTTTTCCTCTCTTCTTCCTCTCACTCTCCTCTACCCCTTATTTCCCCTTCTCCTCTATTCTTCCTCTTTCTCTTCCTCTCATCTCCTCTTCTCTTCCATCTCCTCTTCACTCTCTTTTTTTATCCTCTTACTCTCCTTTCCTTTTCCTTCTCCTCTCCTCTTCCTCTCCTCTCCTTTCCTCTTCCTCTTTCTCCCATCTCTCCTCCTCTCCTCTTCCTCTCCTCTTATTTCCTTTCTCCTCTCTTCTTCCTATTTCTCTTTCTCTTCCTCTAATCTTTCATCTATTCTTCCTCTCCTCTTTTGCTCCTTTCCTCTCCCTCTCCTCTCCCCTCCTCTCCCCTTCCATCTCCTCATCTCTTCCATCTCCTCTCCATTCTCTTTTTTCTCTTCCTTTCCTCTTCCCCTCCTCTTCCTCTCCTCTTTTTCTCCTTTCCTCTCCCTCTCCTCTCCTCTCCCCTCCCCTTCCAACTCCTCACCTCTTCCACCTGCTCTCCTCTACTCTCTTTTTCTTTTGCTCTCCTCTACCTCTTCTTTCCCCTTCTCCTCTCTTCTTCCTCTTCTCCTCCTTTCTTCTTCCTCCTCCCTTCCTCTTCTTCTCCTCTCTCCTCAGCTTGGCAATGGTTGCTTTGAAACAGAAAGATAAAAAGAAACATTGTTTCTTTTTTGTATATTTTTGTTTATTCATCTACAGATCAAATGGATGAATATAAAATATATATACACTACCGTTCAAAAGTTTGGGGTCACATTGAAATGTCCTTATTTTTGAAGGAAAAGCACTGTACTTTTAAATGAAGCTAACTTTAAACTAGTCCTAACTTTAAACAAATATACTCTATACATTGCTAATGTGGTAAATGACTATTCTAACTGCAAATGTCTAGTTTTTGGTGCAATATCTACATAGGTGTATAGAGGCCCATTTCCAGCAACTATCACTCCAGTGTTCTAATGGTACAATGTGTTTGCTCATTGGCTCAGAAGGCTAATTGATGATTAGCAAACCCTTGTGCAATCATGTTCACACATCTAAAAACAGTCTAGCTCCTTCCAGAAGCTACAAAACTGACCTTCCTGTGAGCAGATTGAGTTTCTGGAGCATCACATTTGTGGGGTCAATTAAACGCTCAAAATGGCCAGAAAAAGAGAACTTTCATCTGAAACTCGACAGTCTATTCTTGTTCTTAGAAATGAAGGCTATTCCATGCGAGAAATTGCAAAGAAATTGAAGATTTCCTACAACGGTGTGTACTACTCCCTTCAGAGGACAGCACAAACAGGCTCTAACCAGAGTAGAAAAAGAAGTGGGAGGCCACGTTGCACAACTAAGCAAGAAGATAAGCACATTAGAGTCTCTAGTTTGAGAAACAGACGCCTCACGGGTCCCCAACTGGCATCTTCATTAAATAGTACCCGCAAAACACCAGTGTCAACATCTACAGTGAAGAGGCGGCTGCGGGATTTTGGGCTTCAGGGCAGAGTGGCAAAGAAAAAGCCATATCTGAGACTGGCCAATAAAAGAAAAAGATTAAGATGGGCAAAAGAACACAGACATTGGACAGAGGAAGACTGGAAAAAAGTGTTGTGGACGGATGAATCCAAGTTTGAGGTGTTTGGATCACAAAGAAGAACGTTTGTGAGACGCAGAACAAATGAAAAGATGCTGGAAGAATGCCTGACGCCATCTGTTAAGCATGGTGGAGGTAATGTGATGGTCTGGGGTTGCTTTGGTGCTGGTAAGGTGGGAGCTTTGTACAGGGTAAAAGGGATTCTGAATAGGGATGAGCTTCGAGTTCGAGTCGAACTCATGTTCTACTCGAACATTGGCTGTTCGCAAGTTCGCCGAACAGCGAACAATTTGGGGTGTTCGCGGCAAATTCGAATGCCGCGGAACACCCTTTAAAAGTCTATGGGAGAAATCAAAAGTGCTAATTTTAAAGGCTTATATGCAAGTTATTGTCATAAAAAGTGTTTGGGGACCCGGGTCCTGCCCCAAGGGACATGGATCAATGCAAAAAAAAGTTTTAAAAACGGACGTTTTTTCAGGAGCAGTGATTTTATTAATGCTTAAAGTCAAACAATAAAAGTGTAATATCCCTTTAAATTTCGTACCTGGGGGGTGTCTATAGTATGCCTGTAAAGGGGCGCATGTTTCCCGTGTTTAGAACAGTCTGACAGCAAAATGACATTTTGAAGGAAAAAACTCATTTAAAACTACCGCGGCTATTGCATTGCCGACAATACACATAGAAGTTCATTGATAAAAACGGCATGGGAATTCCCCACAGGGCAACCCCGAACCAAAATTAAAAAAAAAAAATGATGTGGGGGTCCCCCTAAATTCCATACAAGGCCCTTCGGGTCTGGTATGGATATTAAGGGGAACCCCAGCCAAAATTTAAAAAAAAAATTGACGTGGGGTTCCCCCTAAATTCCATACCAGACCCTTCAGGTCTGGTATGGATTTTAAGGGGAACCCCGCGCCAAAAAAAAAAAAAAAAAACGGCGTGGGGTCCCCCTAAAAATCCATACCAGACCCTTATCCGAGCACGCAACCTGGCAGGCCGCAGGAAAAGAGGGGGGGACGAGAGTGCGGCCCCCCCCCCCTCCTGAACCGTACCAGGCCACATGCCCTCAACATTGGGAGGGTGCTTTGGGGTAGCCCCCCAAAGCACCTTGTCCCCATGTTGATGAAGACAAGGGCCTCATCCCCACAACCGTGGCCGGTGGTTGTGGGGGTCTGCGGGCGGGGGGCTTATCGGAATCTGGAAGCCCCCTTTACCAAGGGGACCCCCAGATCCCGGCCCCCCCCCTGTGTGAAATGGTAAGGGGTTACTTACCCCTACCATTTCACTAAAAAACTGTCAAAAATGTTAAAAATGACAAGAGACAGTTTTTGACAATTCCTTTATTTAAATGCTTCTTCTTTCTTCTATCTTCCTTCATCTTCTTCTTCTTCTGGTTCTTCTGGCTCTTCTGGTTCTTCCTCCGGCGTTCTCGTCCAGCATCTCCTCCGCGGCGTCTTCTATCTTCTTCTCCTCGGGCCGCTCCGCACCCATGGCATGAGGGGGGAGGCTCCCGCTCTTCTCTTCATCTTCTTCTTCATCTTCATCTTCTTCTTCATCTTCTTCTTCTTCTTCTTCTTCTCTTCTTCATCTCTTCTTCCTTCTTCATTTCTTCTGCGGGCCGCTCCGCATCCATGCATGGAGGGAGGCTCCCGCTGTGTGACGGCGTCTCTTCGTCTGACGGTTCTTAAATAACGGGGGGCGGGGCCATCCGGTGACCCCGCCCCCCTCTGACGCACGGTGAATTGACGGGACTTCCCTGTGACGTCACGGGGAATGCCACAGGGAAGTCCCGTCATGTCCCGTGCGTCAGAGGGGGGCGGGGTCACCGGGTGGCCCCGCCCCCCGTTATTTAAGAACCGTCAGACGAAGAGACGCCGTCACACAGCGGGAGCCTCCCTCCATGCATGGATGCGGAGCGGCCCGCAGAAGAAATGAAGAAGGAAGAAGAGATGAAGAAGAGAAGAAGAAGAAGAAGAAGAAGATGAAGATGAAGAAGAAGATGAAGAGAAGAGCGGGAGCCTCCCCCCTCATGCCATGGGTGCGGAGCGGCCCGAGGAGAAGAAGATAGAAGACGCCGCGGAGGAGATGCTGGACGAGAACGCCGGAGGAAGAACCAGAAGAGCCAGAAGAACCAGAAGAAGAAGAAGATGAAGGAAGAAAGAAGAAGCATTTAAATAAAGGAATTGTCAAAAACTGTCTCTTGTCATTTTTAACATTTTTGACAGTTTTTTAGTGAAATGGTAGGGGTAAGTAACCCCTTACCATTTCACACAGGGGGGGGGCCGGGATCTGGGGGTCCCCTTGGTAAAGGGGGCTTCCAGATTCCGATAAGCCCCCCGCCCGCAGACCCCCACAACCACCGGCCACGGTTGTGAGGATGAGGCCCTTGTCTTCATCAACATGGGGACAAGGTGCTTTGGGGGGCTACCCCAAAGCACCCTCCCAATGTTGAGGGCATGTGGCCTGGTACGGTTCAGGAGGGGGGGGGGGCCGCACTCTCGTCCCCCCCTCTTTTCCTGCGGCCTGCCAGGTTGCGTGCTCGGATAAGGGTCTGGTATGGATTTTAAGGGGGACCCCACGCCGTTTTTTTTTTTTTTTTTTTGGCGCGGGGTTCCCCTTAAAATCCATACCAGACCTGAAGGGTCTGGTATGGAATTTAGGGGGAACCCCACGTCAATTTTTTTTTTAAATTTTGGCTGGGGTTCCCCTTAATATCCATACCAGACCTGAAGGGCCTTGTATGGAATTTAGGGGGACCCCCACATCATTTTTTTTTTTTAATTTTGGTTCGGGGTTGCCCTGTGGGGAATTCCCATGCCGTTTTTATCAATGAACTTCTATGTGTATTGTCGGCAATGCAATAGCCGCGGTAGTTTTAAATGAGTTTTTTCCTTCAAAATGTCATTTTGCTGTCAGACTGTTCTAAACACGGGAAACATGCGCCCCTTTACAGGCATACTATAGACACCCCCCAGGTATGAAATTTAAAGGGATATTACACTTTTATTGTTTGACTTTAAGCATTTTTAAAATCACTGCTCCTGAAAAAACGGCCGTTTTTAAAACTTTTTTTTGCATTGATCCATGTCCCCTGGGGCAGGACCCAGGTCCCCAAACACTTTTATTGACAATAACTTGCATATTAGCCTTTAAAATTAGCACTTTTGATTATTCATGTTCGTGTCCCATAGACTTTAACGGTGTTCGCGTGTTCGAACGAATTTTTTTCCTGTTCGCATGTTCTGGTGCGAACCGAACAGGGGGGTGTTCGGCTCATCCCTAATTCTGAATAAGGAAGGCTATCACTCCATTTTGCAACGCCATGCCATACCCAGTGGACAGCGCTTGATTGGAGCCAATTTCATCCTACAACAGGACAATGACCCTAAACACACCTCCAAATTGTGCAAGAACTATTTACAGCAGAAGCAGGCAGCTGGTATTCTATCGGTAATGGAGTGGCCAGCACAGTCACCAGATCTGAACCCCATTGAGCTGTTGTGGGAGCAGCTTGACCGTATGGTACGCCAGAAGTGCCCATCCAACCAATCCAACTTGTGGGAGCTGCTTCTAGAAGCGTGGGGTGCAATTTCTCCAGCTTACCTCAATAAATTAACAGCTAGAATGCCAAAGGTGTGCAATGCTGTAATTGCTGCAAAAGGAGGATTCTTTGATGAAAGCAAAGTTTGATGTAAAAACAATGTTATTTCAAATACAAATCATTATTTCTAACCTTGTCAATGTCTTGACTCTATTTTCTATTCATTTCACAACGTATGGTGGTGAATAAGTGTGACTATTCATGGAAAACACAAAATTGTTTGGGTGACCCCAAACTTTTGAACGGTAGTGTATATATATATATATATATATTTTTTTTTTTTTTTTAATTAAATTTTCTTCTGTTTAACCCCTTATTGACCTTAATGTTTGAGTTTGGGGTGGAGGAACTTTACTGGCCTGCACAGCCTGTCCTGACCTCAGCCCAATAGAACACCTTTGGGATGAATTAGAGCAGAGACTGAAAGCCAGGCCTTCTCGTCCAACATCAGTGCCTGACCTCACAAATGCACTTCTGGAAGAATGGTCAAACATTCCCATAGACACACTCCTAAACCTTGAGGACAGCCTTCCCAGAAGAGTTGAAGCTGTTATAGCTGCAATGGGTGGGCCAACTCAATATTGAACCCTACAGACTAAGACTGGGATACCATTAAAGTTCATGTGTGTGTAAAGGCAGGCGTCCCAATACTTTTGACAATATAGTGTATGTACCCTACAATGCACAGCTCTGACATCAGAGCTCCTGTAGGATCACAAGTGGCTTTGACGATATGTTAAATGCTTTGCTGTTGACTCTGATGACTGAGTCTATGCACTTTAAGCCTTGTTTTTTCACGCATAAACAAAGTATTTCTGGAATTATGTACTGCTCAGCATATTCTCCATCCCTTTTCCTCTTCTACTTGCATCCCCAGGGTGAGTGTTTGGCAAGCTGTAGTCCAAACTATTATTATTTTTCTTTCCCACTGGCGGACCCCAACGCTTGCTTGACTTCCCGCGCTAGGGCTCTATATAAAGACGCATTGATTTTCTTTCTGTGTCATGCTTCATTCTCCGGCAGAGCTGTCAAGTTATTGTATATAAAAAAATAAACTCGAGCCAAGCCGGCTTCATTTTAAAGCTGTAATGCGTACTGGAGAGCCAAGCACAGGGGAAATTTCAGGTCCCGCGTCTGAGGTCTTGTTTAGCCGCTACAGAGTCACCAGGAAAATTTAAGGTTCAACGTGACCCGTTGACAAGAGACGGTGCAATCAATTACGAGAAGAATAAAAATGTTTTATTTCTGTATTCTGCTCCGCGTTATCATTAACTTGGAAGGCGCCGGAAAAACAGTGAACTTATTGATCTGAGAGTCACATCTCTGACAAACAATCTGTATATCAAGATAAAAACTTTATTTTCCAGTTTTGGTTTGAGCCAGCAAAGATCAGAACTTTCAAAGATTTCACCGATATCTGGAGCTGCCCTCACCTCCTGTCCTGCCCAACAACAGTTTCACCAGACGGGAAGTGAGGAAAATCAGCAACAAGGATAAAGACAAAAATACAAATTTGTAAGGAGCAATACGGGTGTCACACCAATTGTTAAAAAGTCCAAAATCTTATTTTTTGATTTCCGGTAGATGATCAATAAAATAAGCAAACCAACACATTTCTGTGGCTCAGCAAATACCCTTGTAGAGCTTCATGGTTCAAAATCTGTTGGTGGTAGGACTGATTATCTACATACTACTATTACCATTAGCCAATTAGGTCCAGCCATTTTTAAAGAAGAATTATTGGATATTTTACATACAGTTATATTATTCCAGCTTGGACCAATATGTAACTATGTATATATACCCTACCTGTGGGATTCCTCTAGAATGGGGTATATCCAGAGTTGGCTAGACGATACTCAAGCTGTGGCTAGTTGACCCCCCCCATTTGATGGTCCCTCCTCCATCTGATGGTCCCTATGGCTATCTAACCCCCCATCTCATGGAGCCTCCCTTCATCTGATGGTCCTCTATCTTACCCCCCCTATCTGATTATCGCGCCTCCATATGATGGTCCTCTATCTGATGGTCCCCCCATCTTATGCTCCATCTGATGGTCCCTGTGGCTTTCTGACAACCCCCATCTGATGGACCCACCTCCATCTGATAGACCCTCCTCAGTCTGATAGTCCTCTGTCTTACCCCCACCCATCTGATAGGGTATATCCAGAGTTGGCTAGGCGTTACTCAAGCTGTGGCTAGCTGGACCCCCCCCCATTTGATGGTCCCTCCTCCATCTGATGGTCCCTCCATCTGATGCTCCCTGTGGCTTCTGACAACCCCCATCTGATAGACCCTCCTCAATCTGATAGTCCTCCGTCTTACCCCCCTCCCATCTGATAGGGTATATTCCAGAGTTGGCTAGGCTGACCCCCCCGGCATTTGATGGTCCCTCCTCCATCTGTCCCTGTGGCTGTCTAACCCCCCATCTCATGGAGCCTCCCTTCATCTATTAGACCCTCCTCCATCTGATGGTCCTCCATCTTACCCCCCATCTGATAGTCCCTCCTCCATATGATGGTTCCTCCATCTGATGCTCCATCTGATGGTCCCTGTGGCTAATTGACCCCCCCCCCCCCACCTGATGGCCCCCTCCATCTAATGTCACTTCACAGAGCCAGCAGTATGACTGTAAAAGTCTCCTTCTGGCCACCCCTGTGAAGTTGGCATTCTTCCCACTTACAATCACCAATGTAAGGAGCATTTTCCTAATGACCCACCAATGGATTCATCTTACCAGGGGTTTCCTAAGATCTAAACATTATTTCAAGAGCTCTTTGGGGTATAAAAGGTTGAGAAAGGTTCTAGAAGCTGGAAATCATTGCAGTAAACATTGTTATTCCAGTGATCTTCCGAGTCCTGTGATGAGGGGCTACCCTGCTGTATTGTGAACACAGGAGGTCAACCACTGGAAATAGGCATCATTTGGAGAAAGCTTTGCATTTCCTCAATTAATCCAAAGCATTCTCTGATTGGATGTAGTGGTGAGTGTGATGTCACTGCCTCCCTCTCCAACTCATCTAATCAGAGAATGCTTTGCGTTCATTAAGAAAATGTGAAGAAATCTCTAAATGGCACCTGTGCCCAGCAAGTGACCTCCTGGGGTTCACAGGGCAGCCACTCAGCATGGGATCCAGAAGCAATTAGAGATCACAGGAGAATTGGTGCCTACTACATTTATTTCCATCTTCTTCAGGAAATCCACAGATATGGTATATGTCTAGTTAAAATGGTGCAAGCTGGAACAATGCAACTGTGTAAAAATATCCTTATCTAGAATTATTTTTTTAAGGTTACATAATACATAGGCCTTGATAATGCATCTGAACCCTCAAAATGCATTGGGTCTTTTCCAATAAAACAACATTTTATACTCTCTGACCATTGGTGTGGCACCTTTACAGCTTTGACCCAAGACCTGCTTTTTGTGCCACTCAGGCTCTATTGAAGGGGGTGCAAGTCCTATGGCATCCACCATTGGGAGTGCTGGCCTGGGAGGGAGCTTGTCCCGGTTCCTGCAATGGTTCAGAGTAAAGAGGAAGTCTCCCTATGGCCGCACATCCATGACATCCCTGGGGTGTGTGTGCGTGTGCCAACCTCAGCCTGGACTTTGGCCAGACCATGGCCCCAATGTGTTTCGCTCCGTCCCCCTGAGCTTAGTCATGGGAGTCATGGGGGTTCCCCATGACTAAGCTCCGGGGGGCGAAGCATTCCTGGGGTGTGTGTGCCAACCTCAGCCTGGACCCCGGCCAGGCCATGCCCCCAATGTGTTTCGCTCTGTCCCTCTGAGCTTAGTCATAGGAGTCATGGGGGATCCCCATGACTAAGCTCCAAGGGGCGGAGCAAAACACTTTGGTGGCGTGGCCTGGCCAGAATCCAGGCTGAGGTTGCCACATACACACGCCCCAGGGATGTCATGTATGTGCGGCCATAGAAAGACTTCCTCTTCACTCTAATGCCCCGTACCCATGATTGGACTTTCCGACAACAAAACCGTGGAATTTTGTTTGAAGGTTGTTGGCTCCAACTTGTCTTGCATACACACGGTCAGACAAATGTTGGTCAACAATTACGAACGTAGTGATGTACAAGACTTATGGCGAGCCAATAAAAAGGAAGTTCAATAGTCATGCGCCACCCTTTGGGCTCCTTCTGCTAATGTTGTGTTTGGTGAGAATTGATTCCGAGCATGCGTGGACTTTTGTGCGACGGACTTGAGAACCTGCTAGCCAACATTTGTTGGCAGAAAGTCCGCCAACAAATGTTTGATGGAGCATACACACAGTCGGACTTTCCGCCAACAAGCTCACATCCAACATTTGTTGTAGGAAAATCCGATCGTGTGTACGCAGCATAAACCTTTACGGCTTCTTACATATTTGGATTTTTTTTTTTAATTATGTTTTATTGCATTTTTATTTATTTATATATTGTTTACAGAAAGAAAGCACATATAATATAAAAATTTAATAAAACATTTAAATTGCCAGAAAACACATAATAATCAAATAGAAAAAAAATAAGCTAACCTAAATACACCCTCAAAAAAAAAAACCCCTCAAAATAAAGAAAACACAAAAGCAATAAATGAAACCCTAAACACACCTTCACAAAAACTCTAAATACAAAAATAAATAAATAAATAAAATGTAAGTTGACCTAAACTAAATGAGTTTTTTCATCCTCAAGCAAATTTTTCTCAAGAAGCTTAAAATGAAAGTTTTGGTTTCGCCACAATTTCACCGGCCGCAAAACTGGTAATTTTGTAGCAAACTGAATTTTTGCCAAAATTTGTGCACTCGGTCCCACTAATCACATATGTAATACAACAGCCAACCTCTACCACTATAGTAGAGCATACACCCTCCCGCTAACGACCCCACAGTTCTGGTCCATCCATCTTCCCACTCGTCAGACATCCTTTAACGAATGGCTAACACATACATTCCCTGCTGCCTTGGTAATGGCTGAAAAACACATTTCCCAGAAGACAATTCTGACATTGTTTTGGACTTGTAGGCGATGGAGAATGACAAACAAACCACAGCCGGTAATTGTTACAAGATAAATACCAATAAAACAGCATGCAAGTGTTTGTTCTGTAAGCATCTCTCCCATGTCCCCCTCTCATTTTGCTTCTATAGTTTTATATTATGCCACCCACATAGCTGCTACTGGCAAGCACGAATGTTAATCAATGGACAAGTAATGATTTAGCAGGATCATCAAGAAGCTGATGAACAGTAAAGGTAAACAGCAGAAGGATTATTCCATCCTATATCTAGTAGACTTAAATCTTGCTTCCAAGCAGATACAAAGGACGCAAATTATCATAGCTCTGTATTTATTAGGAAATTGTTAAATTTATGTTTTTGAAGAGAATTAGTGTAAGTACCTGAATTTGTCCACTTGCAGCAACTCTACAGCAGAGCTCAGGCTGGAAGAGGAAGAAGCAGCACAAGGAGCCAATTAAATGGGCTGCAATGCTCATGTGCTAACAAGAGACATATTGACAGTACAGAGTGACAGAGTTTCCTGCTTTTCCTTTCACTGTCCAGTCACGGTTGGGGGGGGGGAGCAAGACTTATAAGTGTTACTTAACTGCGCCAAAATAAAATCAGGTCTCCTGGTCTGCCAAAAGGGACTGTACTTGTGTGGAAAATCTCAGAACATGTTGACCAGAGGTCCTCATTCCCTATATAGATCTTTAGTTATCACTAGAGGGATCACCAGAACGAAGAAGGAGATCCTGATTCCTCTATAGAGATCTTTATATCACTAGAGATATCACCATCGGGAGGAAGGAGGTCCTGATTCCTCTATATAGATCATTAATAATTTCTAGTTGAATCACCAAAAGGAGGAAGGAAGTCCTGATTCCTCTATATATAGATCTTTATATCACTAGAGAGATCACCATCAGGAGGGAGGAGGTCCTGATTCCTCTATATAGATCTTTATATCACTAGAAGGATCACCAGCAGGAGGAAGTAGGTCCATAGTCCTCTATATAGATCTTTAGTCTTCACTAGAGGGGTCAACAGCTGGATGAAAGAGGTCCTGATTCCTCTATATAGATCTTTTTATCACTAGAGGCATCACCAGCAGGAGGAAGGAGGTCCTCATTGCCCTATTTAGATCATTAGTTATCTCTAGAGGGATCACCAGAAGGAAGAAGAAGATCCTGATTCCTCTATATAGATCATTAATTATCTCTATTTGAATCGCCATCAGGAGGAATGAGGTCCTGATTCCTCTATATAGATCTTTATATGACTAGAGGGATCACCAGCAAGAGGAAGGAGGTCCGTATTCCTCTATACAGAGCTATATATCACTAGAGGGATCACCAGCAAGAGGAAGGAGGTCAATATTTCTCTATATAGATCTTTAGTCATCACTAGAGGGGTCAACAGCGGGAGGAAAGAGGTCCTGATTCCTCTATATAGATCTTTTTATCACTAGAGGGATCACCATCAGGAGGAAAAAGGTCCTAATTCCCCTATATAGATCTTTATATAACGAGAGGGGTCACCAGCAGGAGGAAGGAGGTCCTGATTCCTCTATATAGAGATTTAGTTATCACTAGAGGGATCACCAATGGGAGGAAGGAGTTCCTGGTTCCTCTATACAGATCTTTATATCACCAGAGGGATTACCATCAGGAGGAAGGAGGTCCTGAATTCCCTTCTGTAAATCTTTACTTAGACCTAATACTGTATAGAATACTGTGTCCCATTCTGGAGATCTCATTTAAAAAAATATATTGCTAAAACAGAACGAGTCCAGAGACAGGCAATGAAAATGATGAAAGGTCAGAGGCATAAAACGTATAAAATAAAATGTATCAGAAGAAGAGACTACAAGAACTTGATATGTACAGCCTTGAAAAAAGAAAGGAAAGGGGTAACATGATGAAAACCTTTAAATACATGAAGGGTGTGAATAAGGTTCACGAGGGCAACATTTTATTATGAAGCTAGGATCAAGAATATGGCAACATAACCTCAAAGTAGCTTAGCAAAAGCAAAAGTAACTTTAGAAAGTTATTATTTTACCAAATGGGTAGTTGATGCTTGTTGTAACAGACCTTTAGCAGAGGTGGTAAGTCAGTCAAAATTTCATTTAAACATGTTTGGGACAAACATATATCTATACTCAGAGAGAAAGGTAAAAAAAAAAAAGGGGTGGCGCATGGCTTGATCGCTTGACTTGACTTTTCTAACTTTACATCCAATTTAACCACTTGCTGCCTGGCCACCACAGTTGCACAGCAAGCGTGTGGCAGCTCCAGGCCAAATAATTCAATTTTAGTCTCTATCTGACCACCCCTTAAACGCACCCTGAAGATTCTGAGGCCTCATGGAAAAAGGTGTTATGGTCAGATGAGACTAAAATTGAATTATTTGGCCTCAACACCAAAGATATGTCTGGCAGGAATCCAATACAGCCCACCAGCCAAATAACCCCATTCCTACAGTAAAGCATGGAGGAGGTAATATTCTGTTATGGAGATGGTAGTATCCTGTTATTGGGGGGTAATATCCTGTTATGGAGATGGTATTATCCTGTTATGGAGGTGGTAGTATCTTGTTATGGGGGTGGTAATATACTGTTATGGAGGTGGCAATATACTGTTATGGGGGAGGTAATATCCTGTTATGGGGGGGTGTTTCTCTGCAGCAGGGACATCCCAACAGACTAAAGGCTGTAATTGAAGCAAAAGGTGGTTCAACAAAATACAGACACAAGGGGGCTATCCTTTTTCCAAATCAGATTAATTCTGTTTTTGAATGTTTTTATTTTTTTTATGACATGTTGGTGCTATATCTTTCACTTATTATGTTATAAGTTGAAAATACAGCTGGATAAAACAAAAACTGTGTCTGACTTCATTTCAGGCTGCAAAGAAACAAAATGTGATTATTTTAAAGGGGGGAGGGGGTGATTATTTTCTATACCCACTGTATATACCGTTAGACATGTGCAATTTGTTTCGTTCCCAATTCGTTTTTTAATGAATTTCGACAAATTAGATTATTCAGAAATATCCGAATTAATGAAAACCTGTTTAACCGCTTCCTGACCAGCGCACGCCAATGTACGTCGGCAGAATGGCACGGCTGGGCAAATGAGCGTACCTGTACATCCATTTGAATTGCCCGCCATGCCATTGCGTGCGCGCCGCCGGCAGCGCGCGCCGGCCAGGAGCTCCGTGAGTCGGGTCACGGGTCCCGCGGACTCGATCGCTGCCGGGATACCCGCGATCGCCTCACGGAGAGGACGAACGGGGAGATGCCGTTGTAAACAGCATCTCCCCGTTCTGCCTAGTGACAAGTGTCACTCGATCTCTGCTCTCTGTCATCCCCCTACAGTTAGTAATCACTCCCTAGGACACACTTAACCCCTCCCCGCCCCCTAGTGGTTAACCCCTTCACTGCCAGTGCCATTTACACAGTAATCAGTGCATTTTTACTGTAATTGCACTGATCGCTGTATAAATGACAATGGTCCCAAAAATGTGTCAAAAATGTCCGCCATGTCCGCCATAACGTCGCAGTCACAATAAAAATTGCTGATCGCTGCCATTACTAAAAAAAAAAAATTATTAATAAAAATGCCATAAAACTATTCCCTATTTAGTAAACGCTATAACGTTTGCGCAAACCAATTATTAAACGCTTATTACGATTTTTTTTTACCAATACGATCGGCCTAAACTGAGGAAAAAAAATGTTTTTTTATATATTTTTGGGGGATATTTATTATAGCAAAATGTAAAAAAATGCGTTTTTTTCAAAATTGTCGCTCTTATTTTGTTTATAGCGCAAAAAATACAAATTGCAGAGGTGATCAAATACCACCAAAAGAAAGCTCTATTTGTGGGAAAAAAAGGACGTCAATTTTGTTTGGGAGCAACGTCGCACGACCGCGCAATTGTCAGTTAAAGCGACGCAGTGCCGAATCGCAAAAAAACGCTCTGGTCAGGAAGGGGGTAAAATCTTCCGGGGCTGAAGTGGTTAACTAATTTTTCTGAACATTCGTAAATTAGAATTTTTGAAAATTCGGAAATTCGGAAATTCAGAAATTCTAAAACCCAAAAATTCGAAAATCTGAAAAAATAACTAATAACTATTAAATTATAGGTATTGGAAATTTCTTTCAAATTTGGCTGTTAGTGAACATAACGAATACGAATTTATCTGAAGTTACGAATTATCCGAAATAACGAATGTCAAATCTAAATGGAACGTAACATATTAATAATAATGAATAACAAAAATAATAATAAAAACATTTTTTTATTATTATTATTATTATTATTATAATTATTATTTATTCATCTGTTCCGTTCCTTTGTTTAGATGTGGCATTCGTTATTTCTGATAATTTGTAACTTCAGATAAATTCATAGTTATTATTAGTTAGTCATTCTTTAGAATTTTCGGATTTTCTTTCTTATTTTCAGATTTTAGAATTTACGAATTTACGAGTTTTAGAATGTACGAATTGCGATCATACCATAGTTTATAGACATTATAACTTTCACACAAACCAGTTATTATACACTTATTGAGAAATATTGGAGGTTTTATTTCAACTATTTTTCATTTAAATCGAAAAAAAAAAAAAAAAAAAAACAGTGGTGACCAAATACCACCAAAGGAAACTTTTATTTGTGTGGAAAAATGCTATAAATTTCATTTGGGTACAGCGTTGCATGAGCGTGCAATTGCCAGTTAACCACTTGCCGACCGCTGCACGCCGATATACGTCGGCGCAATGGCAGTGGTGTGCAAATGGGCGTACCTGTACGTCCCCTTTAAGAGGCGGGGATAGCAGGTGTGCGCGCACCCGCCGCGTATAGCGTGACTGTGCCGGCAGGACTAGCAGATTCAATGTCCTCTGGTCTTCCGGCGATCGTGTCACGGAGCCTCAGACTGGGGAAGTGCCTTTATAAACAAGACATTTCCCCGTTCTGGCTTTTGACATGACAGCGATCACTTCTCCCTGTCATCGAGAGCAGTGATCGCTGTCATGTGACTTGAAGCCCATCCCCCCCACAGTTAGAATCACTCCCTATGACACACTTAACCCCTTCATTGCCCCCTAGTGGTTAACCCCTTCCCTGCTAGTGTCATTTACACAAAAATCAGTGCATTTTTATAGCACTGATCGCTGTATAAATGACAATGGTCCCAAAATAGTGTCAAACATGTCCGATGTGTCTGCCATAATGTCATAGTCCCGATAAAAATTGCAGATTGCCACCATTACTACTAAAAAAAAAAAAATAAAAATACCATAAAACTACTGTATCACCTATTTTGTAGACGCTATAACTTTTGCATAAACCAATCAATATACGCTTATTGCAGGGTTTTTTTTTCCAAAAAAATGTAGAAGAATACATATCGGCCTAAACTGAGGAAAAATATAGGTTTCTTTATATATTTTCGGGGATATTTATTATAGCAAAAATTAAAAAATATTGCGTTTTTTCAAAAATGTTGCTCTTTTTTTGTTTATAGCGCAAAAAATGTAAACCGCAGAGGTGATCAAATGCCACCAAAAGAAAGCTCTATTTGTGGGGAAAGAAAAACGTCAATTTTGTTTGGGTGCAGCGTCGCACGACCGCGCAATTGTTAATTAAAGCGACGCAGTGCCGAATCGCAAAAAAGTGCTCTGGTCAGGAAGGGGGTAAAATCTTCCGGGGCTGAAGCGGTTAAAGTAGCACAGTGCTCAATAGCAAAAAATGCCCTGGTCGTGAAGGGACCTTTCGGCGGTCAAGTGGTTAAAGCTTAAAGCTGAAAAATGTAATAATTAGGTTTAAATCTACTTTATTAGTTCGGGCGGTGCACAGACACAGCACAGATTGTGATCCGCAACATCGCGGATGTAAATTCTGCATCCCGGACATCGACCTCCATCCAAGCAGTCCCTTCCATGGTCACGTATGTTCTGGGTATCATATTGCACGCAGTCAAACACGACTAGCAAGGGAAGAGGCACAAACCCCACTGTAAGCCGAGGAAAATTGACGTTGACTACTGTGTTGGGCCAAAATAACTTTAATGAGGATATTTTAGCAAACAAATAGGTCCCGAGGTGGTCTGGAAATAGATGGCGTGTAACCGGGAAACCAAGGAACAGTCTATACCTTAAACCACCCTTCCCGCTGCTGCTTCCAGTTATGCAATGTATGATGCTGCCAACCTCAATGTCCTGTGATTGAGGCACAAATTGCACTGTAATTTTCAAGCAGAGAAACCTTCCAGCAAGGCTCGCTTTGGAAAAAAAAAAAAATGAAAAAAGACACAGAGCTATAATTCATTCTGTAGAGAGCAGGATGATCAAAAACCTGGCAGAACATTAGAACACCTATTTTTTGCTCATTACCTTTCATTAGGAACATTGTAATGGGGGTAAGATTTAATGTAACAACCTGTTCACGCTGGGGTAAAGGGCTCATTCCAAAGCGAGGACTTGAATTCAATGGTCATGTCAGTTTGCCCTAAACTCGTATTTTTACTGTAGAAGTCTGGTCAAGGAGGAGCTGCATTATTTACCTTCTACTCTTCAGAGGTGCCCCTTGGAGTACTTCCCCTCCACCACTGGATACCGTCAGTGTTCCAACGTAAATGATGGCCAGCGTCGTTGAACCAACTACCTGTGAGTCCAGGCAGTCATGGACCCACATCAAAAGGCTACCTGGGTTCACTGTATAGACTGAGCAATGGCAAGGGAGGACCACCCGCCTCTGCCAAGAAGGGAGGGGGGGGCTCAGAGACAGCAAAAACATAACAGGATATATTCAAAGACTGTGGGCATGATACAAGATATGGTCAGAGACTGCGGACATGATAAAATAGATGGTCAGAGACTGTGCACATGATACAATAGATGGTCAGAGACTGCGGACATGATACAAGAGAAGATCAGAGAATGCGGACATGATACAGGAGAAGGTCAGAGACTGTGGACATGATACAAGAGAAGGTCAGAGACTGTGGACACAATACAGCAGATGGTCAGAGGCTGCAGGCATGATACAAGAGATGATCAGACATGGCAGAGGTGATAGAAGAGATGGTCAGAGACTGCGGACATGATACAAGAGATGATCAGACACTGAGGACATGATACAAGAGATGGTCAGAGACTGCAGACATGATACAGGAGAAAGTCAGAGACTGTGGACATGATACAAGAGAAGGTCAGAGACTGCGGACATTATACAAGAAATGGTCAGAGACTGTGGACATTATACAAGAAATGGTCAGAGACTGTGGACATGATACTAGAGATGGTCAGAGACTGCAGACATTATTTAACCAGAGGCTGCAGGCATGATACAAGAGATGGTCAGAGACTGCAGACATGATACAAGAGATGGTCAGAGACTGCGGACAAGATATAAGAGATGATCAGAGACTGCGAACATGGTATAAGAGATGATCAGAGATTGCAGACAGGATACAAGAGATGGCCAGAGGCTGTGTGCATCATATAAGAGATGGTTAGAGACTGTGGGCATCATACAAGAGATGGTCAGAGACTATGGACATGAGGATACAGGCATCATACAAGAGATGGTTAGAGACTGTCACTGTGGACTAGTGTTGTTAATCTCTCAAAGTGAAATTATATGACAGGACACACAAAATGTACCGACGGCACCATTTTTTACTGACACAACACATGCAATTTACTGACAGAGCCACATTTTTACTGACACTTCAAAAACAGTACACAAAATGACAATTTTTTGTGTAAAATAGTACAAATATAAATATTTAAACTACAAACATGTAGCTAGTGCTATCTGCAATGTGTTTAAGATATAACAAAAGGCAAAAAAAACATATTTCTCCATTTATATGAAGGTTAGGTTCATATAACCCAACACGGCGTTCCCTCTTACATCAGAGTCTGCAGGGTTCCCCTTTACAATTCAAGTTCAGAAGTCATCCAAAAGCCTTTTTTTTTTCACGAACAGCCACCATCTGTTACCGGCATTTACGGACAGTGCAAAAATATGCCAGTTTTTACAAACTGTCCATAAATTTAGGGATGGTTGGCAACCCTGCTGTGAACATAATAAAAGAGGTGGTCAAAGACTGTGGGCATGTTACAGGAGATGATCAAAGCCTGTGGGTATGACACAAGAGATGGTCAAAGACTGTGGGCATGTTACATGAGATGATCAAAGCCTGTGGGTATGATTGATGGTCAAAGACTGTGGGCTTGTTACAGAAGATGGTCAAAGATTGTTGGCATGACACAAGAGATGGTCAAAGACTGTGGGCATGTTACAGGAGGTGATCAAAAACTGTGGGTATGATACAAGAGATGGTCAAAGACTGTGGGCATGTTAAATGAGATGATCAAAGACTGTGGGTATGATACAAGAGATGGTCAAAGACTGTGGGCATGTTACAGGTGGTGATCAAAAACTGTGGGTATGATACAAGAGATGGTCAAAGACTGTGGGCATGTTAAATGAGATGATCAAAGACTGTGGGTATGATACAAGAGCTGGTCAAAGACTGTGGGCATGTTACAGAAGATGATCAAAGACTGTTGGCATGTTATATAAGAAGAGCAAAGACCTTTGGCATGACACAAGAGATGGTCAAAGACTGTGGGCACGTTACAGGAGATGATCAAAGACTGTGGACATGACACAAGAGATGGTCAAAGTCTGTGGGCATGTTACAGAAGATGATTAAAGACTGTTGGCATGACACAATAGATGGTCAAAGACTATGAGCAATACACAAGAGATGG
The DNA here is from genome assembly GCF_042186555.1 of Aquarana catesbeiana. Lineage (NCBI taxonomy): Eukaryota > Metazoa > Chordata > Amphibia > Anura > Ranidae > Aquarana > Aquarana catesbeiana. The sequence continues at coordinate 781,508,140 of NC_133325.1, read as the reverse complement.
TCAGAGGCTGCAGACATGTTGTAGGAGACTGTCAGAAACTCTGAACCAGAAATAGGACTTGTTGGAGACTGGGAACATGCTTAAAGACAGTCATAGACTGGAGACACATTACATGAGATTTCTAGAGATCACTGCTATAACAGGGCAATAGGGAAACACAGATTACTTTCTGAAAGCCCCCAAAGGCCACACAAAGAATGTCAAAGGGTCGCATGCAGTGCCCAGGCCCCACGTTGGGCACCAAAGCACTAAATCAAAGGCAGTCATGAGTTATGGATGTTGTTATGGGCCACAGTGCCAGGACAAAATATTTTAGCACTTGAGGCAGAAAGGCCAATGCATGCCCCCCCCCCCCCCCCCCCATGGGCTGTGAATGACTTCAGCAGCATTGGTTGCAGGTCCTGACCTTTTGGTGCTCCCCTATTGCTGAAGAGCCCATGGTGGTCACCTCTTCTATCTACCTCTTGGTTGAGCCCTAGTGGTGCCCAAAATAAATAAATAAATAAAACAACTTGGGATAGACTGATGGGTTGGGGCAGGTGTACAGGCATAGTATAAGGGTACTATTTAGGGTGTGGGAGGTTATGCTGTGTTGGTGTTACTATTAGCGAGGGCACAGGAGGTAATCATTCTTAACACCCCCCAGTACAGGAAGCGCTACATCACGATCATTCAGCGTCTGGGTTCCAGCACTATTATGTACCATTATATTTCAGCTTTTAATGGCTCTCAGTGCTGAAAAAAAGGATTGTTATAGCTCAACGATAATTAAGCCTATTAAAACAAGGTCCATTCCCACCAAAGAGTTCCCACATGCGGCATTTTGTTGTGTTTTCTGCTCTAATTCAACTCTGTGGCAGTGCTTGCAAAACACTTGAAAATGCTTGTTACACACCAGCCTTGCCAACACTCCAAGTATAATCTGGAGTCACATAATTGTATGTGGATGCCTAAAATCTTTTTTAAAATCACAAATAAACTGCTCGATAAAGCACTGAAAAATGTAAGTCATGCTCAACTGTTTTAACATTTTTTTTGTCAATATGCATCAATACTCATGCATACTTTTTTTGCATGGCCGGTGTTACAGCAGTGGCATCACTAGGGTTGGTGTCATAGTATAGGGTGGTATAGTGGCATGCTAGGGTAGTATAGGGTGGTATAGTGGCAGGCTAGGGTAGTATAGGGTGGTATAGTGGCAGGCTAGGGTAGTGTAGGGTGGTATAGTGGCAGACTAGGGTAGTGTAGGGTGGTTTTGTGACAGGTTAAGGTAGTATAGGGTGGTATAGTGGCAGGCTAGGGTAGTGTAGGGTGGTATAAAGGCAGGCTAGGGTAGTATAGGGTGGTATAGTGGCAGGCTAGGGTAGTATAGGGTGGTATAATGGCAGGCTAGGGTAGTATAGGGTGGTATAGTGGCAGGCTAGGGAAGTATAGGGTGGTACAGTGGCATGCTAGGGGAGTATAGGGTGGTATAGTGGCAGGCTAGGGTAGTATAGTGTGGTACAGTGGCAGGCTAGGGTAGTATAGGGTGGTACAGTGGCAGGCTAGGGTAGTATAGGGTGGTACAGTGGCAGGCTAGGGTAGTATAGGGTGGTATAATGACAGGCTAGGGTAGTATTGGGTGGTACAGTGGCAGGCTAGGGTAGTATAGGGTGGTACAGTGGCAGGCTAGGGTAATATAGGGTGGTATAATGGCAGGCTAGGGTAGTATAGGGTGGTATAGTGGCAGGCTAGGGTAGTATAGGGTGGTATAATGGCAGGCTAGATTAGTATAGGGTGGTATAGTGGCAGGCTAGGGTAGTATAGGGTGGTATAGTGGCAGGCTAGGGTAGTATAGGGTGGTATAGTGGCATGCTAGGGTAGTATAGGGTGGTATAGTGAGAGGCTAGGGTAGTATAGGGTGGTATAGTGGCAGGCAAGGGTAGTATAGGGTGGTATAGTGGCAGGCTAGGGTAGTATAGAGCGATACAGTGGCAGGCTAGGGTAGTATAGGGTGGTACAGTGGCAGGCTAGGGTAGTATAGGGTGGTATAGTGGCAGGCTAGGGTAGTATAGGGTGGTATAATGGCAGGCTAGGGTAGTATAGGGTGGTATAGTGGCAGGCTAGGATAGTATAGGGTGGTATAGAGGCAGGCTAGGGTAGTATAGGGTGGTATAGTGGCAGGCTAGGGTAGTATAGGGTGGTATAGTGGCAGGCTAGGGTAGTATAGGGTGGTATAGTGGCAGGCTAGGGTAGTATAGGGTGGTATAGTGGCAAGCTAGGGTAGTATAGGGTGGTATAGTGGCAGGCTAGGGTAACAGTTATAGGACCTTTAGGTATAAAAAGAAAAATATTTTTGGGTACCATTGAGAAGGTTTAGAATTCCTGTCTGCCTTTCATTGCTATCTGGGGCTCCAGTAGAGAGATTTCCCTGCACTTCCTGTACAGCTGACAACATTTTATCACACAAGAATTGATGGGAACGCTCCAGCAGCAACACAGACAGAGACTTGTTTTTGAGGTCAGAACCCCTGTCAGATTTTTACCTAACCTTATCCTTCCCCATCCTATCCAAAATTAAAATAAAATACTGTAAAACATACATTTTACATACACTTGATATACACTTACAGTAAAGAACCCACAGGAGGACCACATTTACCGCAAACTAAGCGTAGACCAATGACCAAGCTAGACCAATAGGCTTGCTGTTTGAATTGTTTTTGTACCTTTACAGTAAAGATGCCACAGCAAAGTTCCCTTTCCAGTAAACTATTCATAGATCAATAACCAAGTTAGACTTGCTAATATATTGCATAGCTTCCCTACCTTTACAGTAAAGAATCTACATCAAAGCTCTTTTCTCAGAGTCTATTGGTCTAATATTTCCATTTACCTAAATAGAATTTGCTTATCATTATAGTAAACTATCTATAGACCAATGACCAAGTTAGACCAATAGACTTACAGTATATTGAATAGCTTTCGTACCTTTACAGTAAAGAATCCACAGCAAGGTTCCCTTTACAGAAAACTATCCATAGGCCAATGACCAAGTTAGACCAATAGGCTTGCTAATATATTGAATAGCTTTACAGTAAAGAATCTACAGCAAATACCCTTTCTCAGAGTCTACTGGTCTAATGTTTCCATTTGCCTAAATATTATTTGCTTATCCTTTACAGAAAACTATCCATAGACAAAGGACCAAGATAGACCAATAGGCTTGCTTGTATATTGAATAGCATTCCTACCTTTACAGTAAAGAATCCACAGCAAATTTCCCTTTACAGTAACCTAGCCATAGACCAATGACCAAGTTAGACCAATAGACTTGTTGATATATTGAATAGCTTCCCTGCCTTTACAGTAAAGAATCTACAGCAACGCCCCTTTCTTATAGTCTATTGGTCTAATGTTTCCATTTGTCTAAATATTATTTGCTTATCTTTTACAGAAAACTATCCATAGGCTAAAGTCCAAGTTAGACCAATAGACTTGCTGATGTATTGAATTGTTTTCCTACCTTTACAGTAAAGAATCCACAGCAAAGTTCCCTTTACAGAAAACTATCCATAGGCCAAAGACCAAGTTAGACCAATAGACTTGCTGATGTATTGAATTGTTTTCCTACCTTTACAGTAAAGAATCCACAGCAAAGTTCCCTTTACAGAAAACTATCCATAGGCCAAAGACCAAGTTAGACCAATAGACTGGCTGATATATTGAATTGCATTTCTACCTTTACAGTTAAGATTCTACATCAAAGCCCCATTACCTACCATCTGATTACCCTCACACTTGGAATCCACAGCCTGACCCTTAAAGTAAAGAATTTGGATTATGAATTTAAAATCTAGACTCTATGGCCTGTCTGCCCTTACGGTAAAGAATCCACAGGGTGAATATCTTTATAAACAAATAAACTAAAATAAAATAAAAATATATTTAGAAAAATAACAACAATAGACCAATAGACTCAGAGAAACCATGTATTAAAGCAAATGATCTATACCTTTACAATAAAGAATCCACGGGGTGATTATCTTTATAAACAAATTAAATAAATATATATATATAGTGGCAGGCTAGGGTAGTATAGGGTGGTATAGTGACAGGCTGGGGTAGTATAGGGTGGTATAGTGACAGGTTAGGGTAGTATAGGGTGCTATAGTGGCAGACTAGGGTAGTATAGGGTGGTATAGTGGCAGGCTAGGGTAGTATAGGGTGGTATAGTGGCAGGCTAGGGTAACAGTTATATGACCTTTAGGTATAAAAAGAAAAATATTTTTGGGTGTTTTTTACTGTAAAGAATCCACAGGGTGAATATCTTTATAAACAAATAAACAAAAATAAAATAAAAATAAAATATATTTAGAAAAATAACAATATTAGACCAATAGTCTCTGAGAAACCATGTATTAAGGCAAATGATCTATACATTTACAGTAAAGAATACACAGGGTGAATATCTTTATAAAGAAATAAAAAAAAAAGAATAAAATAAAATAAAAACAAAATATTTTTAGAAAAATAACAAAATTTGACCAATAGACTCCAAGAAACAAATGTATTAAAGCAAATGATCTATTCCTTTACAGTAAAGAATTCACAGGGTGAATATCTTTATAAACAAATTAAAAAAAAATTTAAAAATAAAATAAAAACAAAATATTTTTAGAAAAATAACAAAATTTGACCAATAGACGCCGAGAAACAATGTATTAAAGCAAATGATCTATACCTTTACAGTAAAGAATCCACAGGGTGAATATCTTTATAAACAAATAAAGATAAATAAAAAATAAAATGAAAACAAAATATTTTTAGAAAAATAACAAAATTTGACCAATAGACTCCGAGAAACCATGTATTAAAGCAAATGATCTTTACCTTTATAGTAAAGAATTCACGGGGTGAATATCTTTATAAACAAATAAAAAAAAAAAAAAATAATACAAAAAAACATATTTTTATAAAAATAACAAAATTTGACCAATAGACTCGAAGAAAGAGATGTATTAAAGCAAATGATCTATTCCTTTACAGTAAAGAATTCACAGGGTGAATACCTTTATAAACAAATTAAAAAAAATACAAATAAAAAAATATATATATACATATTTTTAGAAAAATAACAACATTAGACAAATAGACTCTGAGAAACCTTGTATTAAAGCAAATGATCTATACTTTTACAGTAAAGAATCCACAGTCTGACTGGCTGTAAAGGCTAAAGTCTGCAATATGATTAACTCTACAGTAAAGGACCCAAAGACTAAATTATTATAGATATTAATAATATTATAATAGAAATATTACAAATAAGAATCCACTTCCTCTCTTTGGGTCCAGAGTCCTTGGTAAAAATCAACTACTAAAGTAGTACAGGGAAAATTTGGAAGGTTTATTAAATGATTCATTGGCCAGTTAGACCAATAACCTCTACTGCCAATATATTGAATCACAACTTTATTACTCTTACAGTAAAGAATGCACAATCCAACAACCCTAAAGTGTAGAACCTACAGCCTGCCTAAAATTCCAGTAAAGAACTCCCAGGAGGATTCAATTGGCTGAATATAATCTATAGATCAGCTGCTAAAGTGGAAAAATAGACACTATCTGCCAATATATTAAAATCACAGGTTTACTGCTCTGACAGTAAAGAATCTGCATATCTTCCTATAACGACAGTTAGGAATTTAGCATGAAATACAAAAAATCCAATATCAGGCAACAAGCAAGAAAAACCATAACATCAATACCAATACAGAATACTCATACGAGCATTTGGTTGTCTTACTGTGATGATGACATAGAAGGGAGTGATCAGAAAATTACATTACCTGCAAAAAGAAGAGAAAAAAGCCATTGGTTAGCGCCAAGTATCATTTCCTTATACAAGAGAAAAGTGAATCATAGCAAGTATATTGAAGCACCACATCCCCACCAGACAATGAGCATTCAATAAAAATCCTTACATGTGTATGGAACTTGCAAGGCACCTAATTAATACATAGAGTTCAAATACTATAACATAACAAAAACATTCTTTTATTGCGTGTTTTATCTTCAAACCACAAAAGAGATCAATGGAATTGTATGTAAGAGAGGTTTAAAAATGTCACAATTATACCACCTTATATAAACTCAAACACCCACTGCTCAGCAAACGAAGATATCTTTACAATCATATACATCAATGTTTCCATTCAGTTGAAGCCGATTCATGAAGTGGGATGAGAATGACTCACAACATTTCCCATATTTTAGAGATGAATCTACACTATATTGTCAAAAGTATTGGGACACCGGCCTTTACACGCACATGAACTTTAATGACAACCAAGTCTTGTGCCGCGTCCACACGATCGGACATTCCGACCACAAAATCCTGGCTTTATTTCCGACGGATGTTGGCTCAAACTTGTCTTGCATGCACACGGTCGCACAAATGTTGTCGGAAATTCCGAACGTCAAGAACGCGGAGACGTACGACACGTACGACAAGCCGAGAAAAAACGAAGTTCAGTAGCCAGTGAGGCTCTTCTGCTTGATCCCGAGCATGCGTGGAATTTTGTGCATCGGAATTGTGCACACACGATCGCAATTTCCGACAACGGATTTTGTTGAACCAGATCTCAAATTTTTGTTGTCGGAAATTCCGACAACAAATGTCCGATGGAGCCTACACACGGTCGAAACTTCTGACACCAAGCTCACATCGGACATTTGTTGTCGAAAAATTCCGACTGTGTGTGCGCGGCATTAGTCCGTAGGGTTCAATGTTGAGTTGGCCCCACCCTTTGCAGCTATAACAGCTTCAACTCTTCTGGGAAGGCTGTCCACAAGGTTTAGGAGTGTGTCTATGGGAATGTTTGACTGATCCCCAATTAATTGGTTTTAGCAGGAGTTCTCCCAGACCTAAAAAAAATATTGCAAGGGTTCCTCTAAGAATAAATGGAAAAAAAGGACCACCATCGCTCCTGAAGGGATCTTCTATCCTCTACAAAATACTGGACTCTACTCAAACCCCAGAGAAGACTCCATCCATGAAAAAATGAGAGGATACTCTAAACAGACAGACCTAACATCTTGGCACATTGCAACGTGCCTCACCTTGAAGGCCACTAGATGCATATCACACTAGGAAACAGCGCAAAACTAATCCACCAATGGTATCTCACTCCAACGGGATTATCTCACTTCTCGCTATCCCATTTACCTGCTTGTTGGAGAAATTGCGTGACCACGTTACACAGGGACCACGTTACATGTCTGGTGGTCTTGCCCCCTCCTCTTTTCGTTCTGGCAATCTGTTCAGTCCCTTATCACCAACACCACCAGCAACTCTACAAAAATCACACCCCAACTAGCACTGCTAGGCTTGAGAATAGAGAAATGGCACACCTTTCATCATATCATCCTTACCCACATGGAATGCGATCTCACCACCCTCACCTCAATTAGTCCCTCACTTCCTTAATCAACATCTACAGATGGAACTCATGTTCGACAAACCAAACTTGACTCTCCCTAAATTCCAGAACGAATTGGCTTCATGTCCAAGCTACTCCAATACTGACACTTCCTCCTTATCTCATTGACTACACAGTACTACTCCCTGACAAATCAGATGATACCTACCTTACATGCAGAACAAAACCCTCTTTCTTCCTAATTGTTTAAGTATAACATTATTCACCCCCCACCCCTCCAATGTACCTGGATCTAAAAACTGGACTATACAACTTATTGTCATATGAATATAGCTTTGATATGGTTGTACTCACCAACACTTCATTTTCTCAGAATCTATTTTGCATCACTTATGCCTTAATTTTCATGCATAAGTACAAGTATGTAAAAAAAATTGTGAAACCTCAATAAAAAAACTTAAGTAAAAAAAAAAAGAGGCAGAGAAAGGATGATCTAGGGCAATGGTTCACAACCTGGGGGTCGGGAACCCCTCGGGGGTTCGAATGATGATTTGCCAGGGTTCACCGAATCCTGGGCTGTTCCTGAAGCCCACGCTGCTCTCCCAGCCTTTTCGCAGGCACCCAGCTGGGCTGTTCCTGGAGCCCGTGGCCTCCCACTTAGCCTCTTCGCAGCCGCCCATTTAGTTCACGGCATGGCTGGGGGGCAGAGAATAGAGGTCAGCTGACTGGTGAGGAATGTGAAGTGGGAGGGGCTGGAGGAGACTCTATCTGCTGATTTCGGCATAGGTGTCCCTGCTACGAGACACCACAAAGTCGGAGACACAGTGAAGCTGGAGACACAGTGAGTAACACTACCTCTGATTAAAGTCCCCACTACAGTTCTCAGATCAGCAGATGAACTTGATCAAGAGCACCTAAGTTGGCTGATCAGGACTCCCCCCAGCACTGCCACTGATCCCACCCCCCACCAGCATTGCCACTTATCCAATTCCCCCCCACCAAAGAGTAAGAGAAGGAATAAAAACAGAGAATACATGGAAGGTAGAGGAAAAGAGGGTGAAGAACAAAGAAAAAGGGAAAGAAAGAATAAGAAAAAGAACAAGAAACATGGCTAGAGGGAGGGATGGGGGGAAAAACAAGAAATTAGCATAGAAAGAGAGATAAAAGGGAAAGAAAGAAGAACAAAGAGAAAGAGTGGTACATCCTAAAATGTACCATAAGGGGTTTTAATACTGTATGAGTGGAAGGGACTCAGGGAGCGCTAAATGTCCGTGTGTTAGGGGCGCAAATTACTGTACTTGTCTTGCCTTGCGTGCCGACAACCCACGCTACGAAAATAAGTTTACTGTTAGGGGTCCCCACAACTTGGGAAATTTTATCAAGGGGCCACGGCACTAGAAGGTTGAGAACCACTGATCTAGGGGGATTGAAAAAGTGCTTTAACTTAACCATTGCTCCTCTCCCCTGACAGATGGTGCACCTTTTTGGGTGGACCGTCCCTCAGTTTCACCACATCCAGTGCATGACTATAGAACTTAGACCTCTGGAGCAAGAGGGAGAAGAAGCTGCGGGGACTGATCTAGCAGTGTAAAGGAGCAGAGGATTGGTTAACTAAATCATCTTTTCTATGTCCCCTGGACCTAAACAAGCAGTCAACCCTTGCTGTGCAGGCACAGCCTCAATAGGTGGGAACATTTCCAAGTTTCTTGGAGTTAGACATTAAGGCCAAATCATATAAGAACTTTAAGTTTCAGATTAAATGTATATAATAGGATACTGACGGTTAAAAGAGAAGTATGGTTAAAGCTTTTTGGCCATACTTCTCTTGTGAGTCACACAAGTACACTTACTTTCGCACTCCTGTGACCCAGAATCAGCCAACAGCGGGCTAAAGCTCCAGGCTTTGGAAGAATTCCAACCATATTGTTGGGATCCACCCAGCTGCCTGTTTAACAGCTGGCTCCAGCTCTCAGCGCACAGCTGGAGAATCCCACCCCACAATCAACAGGGAGATCCTACCCTGCAATCCACTGGGGAATCCTATCCCACAATCAAAAGAGGGACCCCACCCCACAATCTACTGGGGAATCCCACTGCACAATCCATTGGAGAATTACACCCAACAAGCAACAGGAAGATCCCACCCCCCACAATCTACTAGAGAATCTCAACCTAAAATTCACTGGTAAATCCCACCCCACAATCAACAAGGAGATCCCACCGCACAATCCAATGGAGAATTCCATGCCACAAGCAACAGGGAGATACCACCCCACAATCTACTGGGGAATCCCACTGCACAATCTATTGGAGAATTCCACCCCACAAGCAACAGAGAGATTCCACCCCACAATCTACTGGGGAATCCCACTGCACAGTCTATTGGAGAACTCCACCCCACAAGCAACAGAGAGATTCCACCCCACAATCTACTAGGGAATCCCGACCTAAAATCCACTGGTAAATCCTAACACACAATCCACCGGAGAATTACATGCCACAAGCAACAGGGAGATATCGCCCCACAATCTACTTGGGTATCCCAACCCAAAAGCCACTGGTAAATACCACCCCACAATCAACAGGGAGAGCCCACCCCATAATCTTACTGGGGTATCCAATCCCCAAATCCACTGGTAAATCCCACCCAACAATCAACAAGAAGATCCCTCCGCATAGTCCACTTGAGAGTTTCACCCCACAATCAACAGAAAGATCCCACCCCACAATCTACTGGGAAATCCCAAATCTCTATCAAAAAGCAGAACCCCACCAGACAATCCGTAGCCCCCACAGCTGATCAGTAAAAACATGATGCATATTGTAGTTTGCTCATTCTTATCCTTGCTTATCCTTGCAACCCACTGTAACTTATTTACAATGCTATGTTTGCTCTATTTTAACAACCAATGCATTTGTCTGAAGCAGGCATGTTTGTTTGACAGTTAAATAATATATTTATTTATACAGATTTCTACATTAGACATTTGTAGGACATTTGTAAATGTGTGTGCAAGGTGCAAGGTGGTGTAGTGGGCGTTGAACACACAGAGTCTGAGTTGGGCAATAAAGTACTGTACATGCACTGTCCATACTCTTCTGGAATGTTTCCCTGCCTCTAAGCACTGTCTCTGCCAAAAGGGGAACCTGTCCCTAAGCTCAGGAGCCAGAGTCCTAAAGGTGAAGTCCAGCCTGAGCTTTTTAGGCTAGGGTTCTTCTAAGGGTCACAAGAGTGCATTTCTTTTTCAGGAATTTTCAGCATGCACTCAGTAGACAGAAACCAGTCCAAGGGCTTTGTTTTGTTTTTCGTTTATAAGGGGAATCAACTTGGGTGGGAAAGGGGTGGTGTGGTTTGCCCAGAACTGCAGTATAATATAACTTGAGGACATGCAACAAACTGTCTCTGGCTTCCATAAAGATCACAAAGCTGTGTTTCCATGGGCCAAACTGTGCAGCCCAACTGGTAAAAGAAAATTCCAACTTTTGACTGCAGGTACTCTCCCTCCTCAGAGTAATGCAAAAGCACCTGGCTCCTCACTAGATTTCCCAAGCAGAGGTGTAGGGTAGCTATGATGGCTTGAATGGCTCTAAGCTGACCCCTGTGGATAGCTATCCGGGTAACGCACCTGGCTACTACTCCTCTATAGGCTCTGGGGTGTAGAATTTAGGCTACACCACTCAGTCCCTTGTAAAGATCCTGAGGCTAATATGGGGACTACTGAACAGGCCTCCTGCTGGACAGGTCCCAATGGCTCCCAAGGTGACTCAAATAACCCTAGCTGAGGCTGAAAGGGGTCTGAGGCTTCCTCAACTGCTGCTCCCTCTCTCTCTCTTCCTCTCTGGCTCCTTCCTTCTGGCTTTTTCTGGCTCCTTCTACCTGGAGGCAGAGTCCCCCAGCACAAGGGTCCCCTCCAGGCCACCAAACCCTGGACTCCCACATGACCAGGCTCCAAAATACTTTGTGGGCTGTCTCTCCACCTTCTGGGCCATCCGCACTCAGTGGTTGGAGGAGACTCTATAAATATTCAGATCTCAACTCTCCAGGAGCTTCTAGAAGCCAGGGGGAGGTAACAGAGACCAAGCCCTTGGAGCTCTGCCAACCTAACTCTAAATAAATTAACCCTGGCTCCTCTGTCTACAGCGGGAGCCCACCTAAATGGACCTACTGTACACAGGGGGTGCTACATTCCTTACAACTTCCTTACCCTTCTGCATTGCCACCACCTGCAGAGGGGAGTACAAACTGCATCTGCCTACACATGCATGAGAAACAAACACAGGTATTGGTTTACAAAAGGGACACAGATAGTCCCTCAAAATGAGGGATGGTTGGGGATGGCTATTCAAAGGACCCCTTAACCAACTTAAAAAGAGGGTGTCAATTCACCCGCTTCCATCTTGTTTGAGATAATCAACCTGCGTATCAATAATCATAAAGAAATAGGGATCAGATCAGCATGTGATGTAAACCATCACATTGTGTGAAAATGTCTCTGGGGAGGACTTCACCCTCTGGTTCTTAAAGTGTTAAGCACTCAGAGAAATTAGAAAAGCTGAGCACAAAAGCAGTTGTTTGGTTTTAATAAAACGTCTTATTACCGTACAGTATGTGCCGTAAAAATGATGCATTGTCTGCTTTATAGTTGTACACAGCCTCTAACTACCGTTGTAAAAACAAGTGCTGAATTTCCTGCAGGTGTTCCGTGTTGGACAAGCAGATCTAGCGGTGACCCTGCACCCAGGTGTCCATCATTCTGGGTCTGGTCACGGGTTTTAATAGCTCAATCATTGCCTCCCTCCGTCAACAAATAATAAAAAGAAAATCCTCAAGAAAATGGAAATCTTTTTTTTTCTCTCTTTTTTCCCCTTTTCTTTTCCTCCGACAGCCTTATTTAAATGTTAATGTAATATTTGCAGGTCACATGTTCCAGGTTTTTGTACTTTAGGAACTGCGTCTGCTCTCGGTTGTTGTCTCGATAGGGTCAGGAAAAGGAAAGGAGGGGGAGAGAGGCACTTCGAAAAATGAAGGATTAGGCATATCTGAGATATGTTTTTTCCAAATTGCTTTTCTTATAGAAGAATGGCGGTTATCGAGCCTTGCTAATTGAGGACAAGGAGGCAGTGCCGGCCACCAACAGCAAGAGTGGGCAAGAAGAGTTCGAGGTTTAGTGCTGAGTGGCTCAAATAAAGCCTGTAGAGATGATCAAATGTTTTTTTTTTAAACGAAGGACACTCACCCAGCCTACCTAGGTGTAACTAAATCCCCTCTATTAAATAACTGTCACTGTATGAGACATGTGTCAAACGCAAGGCCCGTGGGCCGAATCTGGACCGCCAGGCCATTTCATGTGGCCCTTGCACCTCTCCTGCAGCTGCGGCACCCCCCTTGTCTCCACCCCCACCTTGTCTCCAAAGTCAGCAGCAGAGAGGAGGACAGAATTCCTCTGCCAGATCCTGCGCATCTCCATGCAGCTGCAGAGAGGCTTGTCTCTGCCCCCCATCTTAGCAGTCGGCAGCAGAATAGAGGACAGAATTCCTCTGCCAGATCCTGCATTTCTACAGGCAGCTGTGGAGAGGCTTGTCTCTGCCCCCCCCGTCTCAGCAGTGGGTAGCAGAGAGGAGGACAGAACCCCACCTACAGATCCTGTGCCTCTCGGTGAAGCTGCAGCACCCCGTTTTCTTCGCCTTCCCTGGTCTCAGCAGTCAGCAGACTCCGGCAGCTGACTCCAGCCCTCCTCTGGTCCTCCTCCAGACTCTGCATTTTCTGCTTACCAGCTCTGCCCCCAGCTTCCTCCCAGCAGCAGCACAAGGTAAGGGGGTGCACTGTGATGTAAAGGAGGGTGGGGGATTCTCGATTTCTGATGGTGGGGGGGCTCTTATCTTGACATCTGATGTAAGGGCAGGGGTGCTTTGGACATCTAGTCTTACAGAAACCACCAGCTTTATGAGGGCAACCATAATGCTTATGCGGCCCGTGATTAAAGTTTGACACCCCAGCTGTATGGTGATAAAAAAAAACATACTTACCAGATCCTGGAGCCCATCATTGTCTTCCTTGCAGTCAAAGTTGGTAAAGACAATGCTGCAAGGAAGTCTAATTGAAACCTGGTAGAGACCTGCAACATGTTTGCACATATGTGAGATATTTCGATATGGAGGCGTGGCAGAAGAGCAGTGCAAGGAGTCCATCTTCAAATGTCCCACACATGCGCATTAATGTTGCCGGTCCCTGGCAGGTTTCATACCTGGTTGGTTTCAGGTATGTGAGACCTGGCAGAGACCTGCAAGATTCCGTTGCGTGCATACCTTCCTTGCTAAAACTGCCTTCTGGGATTTGTGACATAAACATTCCAAAAGGCAGCGTGGGGATCCCTATGTCATTCTTGACTAAGCAAGGAATAAGGAAGTGGGGGGCCACCCAACAAAAAAGTCCAGAATTGTCTCCCTTTCAGTCAAAGTTCTCCATGCACTGCTGCGCTCCCACACCTCCATTTTGAAATATCCCCTGCATGGTCAGACAAGCCCCTGGTTTTAGGCATGTAGGACCTGGCAGAGGCCTGTGGGATCTCGTTGCATGCACGCGCCCCTAACTAAAGTGGCCTTCTGGAATGTGTGACATGAACATTCGAGGAGGAAGGGGGGATCCATACATCATTGCGTAGGCGAGGAATCAGGGAGTGGAGGGCCATCCAACAAAAAAGTCAAGCATTGTCTCCCTTGCAGTTAAAGTTCTCCTTGCACTGCTCTACTCCCACACCACTATTTTGAAATATCCCATGCATGACAGCCTCTGCCAGGTCCTACATACCTAAAACCTCTTCTAAGCTAAACTACGGCCGAATAAACAAAAAAAAACAAAAAAAAACAAAAAAAAAAAAATTATAGCTCAGAGTGAGGACATATAATATAATGTTTTAAGAAAATTTGTAAGAAGGGCTTTGTAGTTAGCTGGTTCTGGTGCCAAAAGTACAAGTTCTCACCTCTACTTCTGTCTTGCTAGAACGCTGCCCCTCCTGCTAAGGCTAAACCCTCTGACATCTTGTGCCCAACTCGATGCCAGAGGCCTGCACATGACATTCCCAACCATAGACCTCTATATCCCCAAGGAAGGAATGTCCACCCAAGAAGTTTTGCTCCATTATACAAACCACATTACAGTCACATCACTAGGACATACATTCTGCAGTTATCTCCTTGCTAGATTCATCTCTCCCAGGAATCCTCCAGGGAAGCAACCCCACACAGGCATCTCATGGCCTGACCTAAAAGGCTTTTTGCAGTCCGCCATAACCCCCACCTCTGTAACGGAGAGAAAGAGTACAGCTGGCTCCATCAGGTACAGATATACTCCTCTCCGGTCTCCTGCCCTGTCCAAGGCCTCCACAAGCTGGCTACATCTGTGCTGATGTGGGGTGTTTGGCTCTTAACTATGTTTAAGGCCTATGTAGGCTGAAATGCGTCAGTGTTGGCTTCGGTTTGGAACAGATCTACTCCTTGCGACAAAAGAAAGAGTTATTTTAGACTTAATCACCTGGTTGCTGACTTTACCTTATATTGGAGGACTTTTGTGTGCAGATTGGAGACCGATGGACAGGCGAGTGAAGAGAGCTCTAGCCTGTTTCAAACCAGCAATTTGGTTGTCGTGATGATGCTTTTCATAATTAGTGGGATGTTTGGCTCTGATGCCCAATCTAGGGCTCCTCCCAACATGGCTTATAACTGGGCACTGACTCACCCATGACGTCACTGCAGGAGGGCTCTATCTAAAAAGGGGCCCAACACCTGATGACCTTATTTACTGTAACCACACACTATTCTGGAACAGAGCCACCTAGTGGCAAAGTAGCTAACTGCACCTGCCTACAAGATCCTTTATTCAGAATGGGTCAAAAATAGGACCTACACCATTTTTTTTCTGTTGCATGGCGCACCAACTCATGAACTGCAGTGTAAGTGCTTCGGAGGTGTGAAGGGTTTCTTGTGTTGAGGTGCTTGAAGCGAAATTTCGTAAATGCCTGCACATACCCTTTAATCTAACATGAATGGACTTTCCCACAAAAGAAAATCAGGCCAAATACACTATATTGTCAAAAGTATTGGGACACCTGCCTATACACGCACATGAACTTTAATATCATCCCAGTCTTAGTCCGTAGGGTTCAATATTGAGTTGGCCCACCCTTTGCAGCTATAACAGCTTCAACTCTTCTGGGAAGGCTGTCCACCAGGTTTAGGAGTGTGTCTATGGGAATGTTTGACCATTCTTCCAGAAGTGCATTTGTGAGGTCAGGCACTGATGTTGGACGAGAAGGCCTGGCTCACAGTCTCCGCTCTAATTCATCCCAAAGGTGTTCTATCAGGTTAAGGTGCTGGCCAGACAAGTTCCTCCACCCCAAACCTGCTGATCCATGTCTTTATGGACCTTGCTTTGTGAACTGGTCCAAATCATTTGGTGGAGGGGGGATTATGGTGTGGGGTTGTTTTTCAGGGGTTGGGCTTGGCCCCTTAGTTCCAGTGAGGGGAACTCTTAAGGCGTCAGCATGCCAAGATATTTTGGACAATTTCATGCTCCCAACTTTGTGGGAACAGTCTGGGGATGGCCCCTTCCTGTTCCAACATGACTGCGCACCAGTGAACAAAGCAAGGTCCATAAAGACATGGATGAGCAAGTTTGGGGTGGAGGAACTTGTCTGGCCTGCACAGAGTCCTGACCTCAATCTGATAGAACACCTTTGGGATGAACAAGTTCCTCCACCCCAAACTCGCTCATCCATGTCTTTATGGACCTTACTTTGTGCACTGGTGTGCAGTCATGTTGGAACAGGAAGGGGCCATCCCCAAACTGTTCCCACAAAGTTGGGAGTATGAAATTGTCCAAAATGTCTTGGTATGCTGACGCCTTAAAAATTCCCTTCACTGGAACTAAGGGGCCAAACCCGACACCTGAAAAACAACCCCACGCCATAAACCCCCCTCCACCAAATGATTTGGACCAGTGCACAAAGCAAGGTCCATAAAGGCATGGATCAGCAGGTTTGGGGTGGAGGAACTTGTCTGGCCAGCACCTTAACCTGATAGAACACCTTTGGGATGAATTAGAGCGGAGACTGTGAGCCAGGCCTTCTCGTCCAACATCAGTGCCTGACCTCACAAATGCACTTCTGGAAGAATGGTCAAACATTCCCATAGACACACTCCTAACCCTTGTGGACAGCCTTCCCAGAACAATTGAAACTGTTATAGCTGCAAAGGGTGGGCCAACTCAATATTGAACCCTACGGACTAAGACTGGGATGCCAATAAAGTTCATGTGCGTGTAAAGGCAGGTGTCCCAATACTTTTGACAATATAGTGTATTTCCTAAAACGTAGAAATAAAAATCTTAATTATTTGCAGCATGTACTGATTTTTAAATCCATCTGGTAGCAGAAACGTCCCTGTGTCTAGTAATGGTAATCTATGTGGGCAGTATAGGGAAGTGTTAGTGCCCCATCCGCACTCCAGCACGGAGCACCGTCTCTAACATATGGAGCAATTGACATCGACTGAGCGCTGAATAGCGACCTACAGCTGGGAGCTCAGCAAGCTCTGGGACTCTGGGCTTTCCTCCTCATTAAAATGGCAAATGAACAATCATTACTCAGCAAAAATCTCACTTTATGTAAACTGCCTTAAAGCTGAACTCAAGGAGAAGCAAATATTATCTAAATCCATTCATCATGTGTATTCTTGAGTCTTGGTGAGCTTTGTGTATTTCTTCCAGATCTGTGCAGTCATCCAGTGTGAGACTTCCTGTAATAAAGACCGCTCACTGCTGCTGTCTCTCCATGTGCAGGGTGACTGGTCTTGTCTCCGCCCCCTCCAGTAGTTTTCTACAGGCAGCCTGTAGTGGGTGGGGCTTCTGGGCCCCTCCCACATCTCTAATCTCTCTCCTTGTGCAGGGTGACTAATCTTGTCTCCGCCCCCCCCCAGTAGTTTTCTACAGGCAGCCTTAAGTGGGTGGGGCTTATATATATATATATATATATATATATATATATATATATATATATATATTTCTTATGAATGTAGCAATAACTCTCGGTGGAGTTGCTGGTTTAAAGCGGGCTGTTGCCGTCACCTTCGTTACCTTTATTTCACCAGAACCGGGTCTAGGGTCCCGTTGAGTTTATCACCATACGATGTAGGCACCGGACACTTGACTATCTTTTCCAATGCTTTAATAAACGTAAATAGAAGGAAGTAGCAGGAAAGCGGTAGAAGGAGAGTTGCAGGGACGTTCAAATACCTTTTCTTGGTGTAGTATTAGGAATTGAGAGCTTGCAGATGAATGTGCTCTCTCTTTATAGTTGAATCTTTGCCCGCCTGGATAGGTTTCTCTCACTAACCTAGCAGCCAGTACGCAGCATGAACAAAAGTCTCTGCCACAGACTTGATTGGAACAAAACCCATACGATCCTCTGCCACAGGATGTAATGGTTTACGATGAACAGCAAACACAGCACTAGAACCTTTAAGCTGACCTGGCAGTACTATGCGGTAAGATTACTTTAGGATGTGTCACCAGGCCCCTCTCCAGACCAGCACTCTGCATGATCCTTCCATGACGGGTCCTCCCCTGGGATCTTCTCAGTTGTCCAACTTCTTTCCATAGGATAGACAGCTCAGGACCATTCCTCTGCCACTGTGGTAGGCCCCAGACAGGCTTCTGGGCCCACCCACATGCTGCAGCGACATGGGCCTCCTGGACGGAGGACCACGAGGTAGTACTCCTAACACATACCTGTCGGCCAGGAGGGCCAGCAGGTGGAATAAAACGAACCCTAAAACATGGCGTCTGTCCCATAAATACCCTCTCCCAGAATGCAACTCGGAGGACCACCTCCACCGAGTTATCTCCGGGACAGAGGAGCACTCATACACTTCAGCGTGTTGCCTTTCTAGCACCGACCCATGGTGACAACGACACCCACAGGCACAGTGTGAAACTACATGCAACTCAGCCAAGCTGTAACAGAGGCAAATCTGACTATGTATGAAAAGATAACCCACTAAATTTGCCTATAAGCAGTAGATTGAAAATCTACCAGCGCTACATACTCCACCTACTACAATAGACGTTGTCCTCAACGTCTGTCAAAATAACTCCCAAGCCTGAGAGAAGGTATTTGAACTTAAAACTTGGATAAGGGCAAGGAAAAAGAAAAGACAGTATAGAAATATTACAGTTTCAACATTTATAAAACATCATGTTCACATCCGCAAACAAAATCACATTATGACTGTCACAACCCCCACTGTCTATCTAGCTGAAAAGCCTAACAGCTTGATAGGAGATCCAATTATTCCTGAAAAAAAACAAAGTTAGACACACGCTAAATATGTACAGTACCCTCAATAAACAGTTTAGGAGCAAAGTCTCATTCCAAAAAAAGAATGACACTCTCTTCCCGTATATATATTTTTTTTTTTTAATGAAACAAACTAGAGTAACTTGAGAAGTCAATCCCTATTTTTAAGTAACTCACATCCTTTCAATGAAGAAAATCCAGCTAGCAAGGAGTCTTTGGATTTAGAAACGCTGAGATGAACATTATCTCTTGACCGCGAAGATCTCTAAACACTGACACTCTCTAACTATACACCCCGAAGTTCTTTTGTTCATAATCACCAATAAAACCGAGGATCTGGCAATGTCAGTTTCTTTCCCAGTTTATCCACTGTAGTGATAAAGTACACAATATCATCTTTTACAGGTCTGCAAATGACCACTTTGTCAGCATAGATGTGCCGACCATAGTTCCAGTGTAGGAAACATCCACTGAAGCGTTCATCCATGGCAACAGAATATCCAGTTTTCCGGAAAGGCTTTGGCACAGACAAATAGTCCCAAACAGCTTCACCACAGTTCCCGGTTGGCCTCAATTTCCTGCATAATCTCCTGAGTAACATAGGGAAACTCCAGACCATATTCTGTGGCAACACGTTTGGTGAGCACTTTCTGTAAACATGCAAGTTTAGGCAAAGATCTATTTTTCCCCAAACCAGGAGGCACAAAAGAGTTTGGTGATTTATTCACCATAGACCCGAGGGGTGTCGGAAGCAAATTAGCAACTTTAGATAATGTCTCTTTGGTAGTACTGTGCGGCTCCACACAAGGTGATGTCTTCCCAGAATCCATGGCTGTCCACTCTGAGAAAGTCAAGGCAGAAGCAACATCTTCGCCCTGGGCCCACAATAGTTCCTGTGACATTGTCTCAAACAAATCATCATCACCAGAGAGATCTGACATTCTGACATGGAATCTATCTCCGAATCTCTCAACTCTTCTGCTGGCAAATATTTACAAAGAGTCCCAGATATGTCCACCTTTGATCTCTCACCCGTTCCTGGCATGGACTTCTCCGGATCCATGCATTTCTCCGGCTTCGGTTCGGGTAGTCTCTGGGGTAGGCCTCGACCACGGCCGCGGGAAGTCTTTACATATCGCACCTTCCTCTGGACAGGTGCAACGGGGATAGGCGTAGTAGACGTGGAAATGAAAGTGATGTCCGCTGATGAAGTAGTGACAGCGGTATCTCCCTCAGGAACACTTTTGATGGCAACAGGTAAAATCCCGGTCCGCTGTTCTCCAACAGCAATGGTAGCAGCTTCTACTGTAGCAATACCTGAAGCCCAGTCCACACGATAAGCACGGGGCGACATAGTAGGTTGCTCCACTATGAACAAATATTCTCCGCACTGCACACAATGAACAAATGGACGGAGATGTATGGCCAGTCCTTCACACTTGTGGCAAAGCATGCCCAGCCCTTCAATATCTCCAA
The DNA here is from genome assembly GCF_042186555.1 of Aquarana catesbeiana. Classification (NCBI taxonomy): domain Eukaryota; kingdom Metazoa; phylum Chordata; class Amphibia; order Anura; family Ranidae; genus Aquarana; species Aquarana catesbeiana. The sequence goes on along the minus strand of NC_133325.1, from coordinate 781,487,892 downwards.
CTGTGTAGAGAGCAAACCTCCCCTGCAGTTTCAGATGAATGCCGGTATCTGTCAGCAGTACCCGCATCGGTACTCGTAGGGAACATCTTAGGTCCCATAGTTGGCGGTATCACCGAAAAAGAAGACATGACTGCACTCTGATCTTCTCAGCACGGTCACAAGGCCTCTCTTCTCCTTTGGCGCCAAACACACACACGCGTCCCACGCGGCAACAAGTAGGTTAGGCTCCTCCCACTTGTTCTTCTGATCACGTAGCTCCCGGGCTTTTACTTCTCACCCACAGCCTACACAGTCAGAAATAAAGTCCTGCACTTTAACCCCCTCCTCTCTGCAAAAATTGACAAAGTCCAGAAACTTTTTCCAACATAAACTCCCGGTGAAATACTTCTCTGGGTTGCGGGAGGTTGACGGCTAACAATCCCGGATGACGCCCCCACATGTAGCAATAACTCTCGGTGGAGCTGCTGGTTTAAAGCGGGCTGTTACCGTCACCTTCGTTACCTCTATTTCAGCAGAACCGGGTCTAGGGTCCCGTTGAGTTTAATACCAAACAATGTAGGCACCGGACACTTGACTATCTTTTCCAATGCTTTAATAAACGTAAATAGAAGGAAGTAGCAGGAAAGCGGTAGAAGGAGAGTTGCAGGGAATTTCAAATACCTTTTCTTGGTGTAGTATTAGGAATTGAGAGCTTGCAGATGAATGTGCTCTCTCTTTATAGTTGAATCTTTGCCCGCCTGGATAGGTTTCTCTCACTAACCTAGCAGCCAGTACGCAGCATGAACAAAAGTCTCTGCCACAGACTTGATTGGAACAAAACCCATACGATCCTCTGCCACAGGATGTAATGGTTTACGATGAACAGCAAACACAGCACTAGAACCTTTAAGCTGACCTGGCAGTACTATGCGGTAAGATTACTTTAGGATGTGTCACCAGGCCCCTCTCCAGACCAGCACTCTGCATGATCCTTCCATGACGGGTCCTCCCCTGGGATCTTCTCAGTTGTCCAACTTCTTTCCATAGGATAGACAGCTCAGGACCATTCCTCTGCCACTGTGGTAGGCCCCAGACAGGCTTCTGGGCCCACCCACATGCTGCAGCGACATGGGCCTCCTGGACGGAGGACCACGAGGTAGTACTCCTAACACATACCTGTCGGCCAGGAGGGCCAGCAGGTGGAATAAAACGAACCCTAAAACATGGCGTCTGTCCCATAAATACCCTCTCCCAGAATGCAACTCGGAGGACCACCTCCACCGAGTTATCTCCGGGACAGAGGAGCACTCATACACTTCAGCGTGTTGCCTTTCTAGCACCGACCCATGGTGACAACGACACCCACAGGCACAGTGTGAAACTACATGCAACTCAGCCAAGCTGTAACAGAGGCAAATCTGACTATGTATGAAAAGATAACCCACTAAATTTGCCTATAAGCAGTAGATTGAAAATCTACCAGCGCTACATACTCCACCTACTACAATAGACGTTGTCCTCAACGTCTGTCAAAATAACTCCCAAGCCTGAGAGAAGGTATTTGAACTTAAAACTTGGATAAGGGCAAGGAAAAAGAAAAGACAGTATAGAAATATTACAGTTTCAACATTTATAAAACATCATGTTCACATCCGCAAACAAAATCACATTATGACTGTCACAACCCCCACTGTCTATCTAGCTGAAAAGCCTAACAGCTTGATAGGAGATCCAATTATTCCTGAAAAAAAACAAAGTTAGACACACGCTAAATATGTACAGTACCCTCAATAAACAGTTTAGGAGCAAAGTCTCATTCCAAAAAAAGAATGACACTCTCTTCCCGTATATATATATTTTTTTTTTAATGAAACAAACTAGAGTAACTTGAGAAGTCAATCCCTATTTTTAAGTAACTCACATCCTTTCAATGAACAAAATCCAGCTAGCAAGGAGTCTTTGGATTTAGAAACGCTGAGATGAACATTATCTCTTGACCGCGAAGATCTCTAAACACTGACACTCTCTAACTATACACCCCAAAGTTCTTTTGTTCATAATCACCAATAAAACCGAGGATCTGGCAATGTCAGTTTCTTTCCCAGTTTATCCACTGTAGTGATAAAGTACACAATATCATCTTTTACAGGTCTGCAAATGACCACTTTGTCAGCATAGATGTGCCGACCATAGTTCCAGTGTAGGAAACATCCACTGAAGCGTTCATCCATGGCAACAGAATATCCAGTTTTCCGGAAAGGCTTTGGCACAGACAAATAGTCCCAAACAGCTTCACCACAGTTCCCGGTTGGCCTCAATTTCCTGCATAATCTCCTGAGTAACATAGGGAAACTCCAGACCATATTCTGTGGCAACACGTTTGGTGAGCACTTTCTGTAAACATGCAAGTTTAGGCAAAGATCTATTTTTCCCCAAACCAGGAGGCACACAAGAGTTTGGTGATTTATTCACCATAGACCCGAGGGGTGTCGGAAGCAAATTAGCAACTTTAGATAATGTCTCTTTGGTAGTACTGTGCGGCTCCACACAAGGTGATGTCTTCCCAGAATCCATGGCTGTCCACTCTGAGAAAGTCAAGGCAGAAGCAACATCTTCGCCCTGGGCCCACAATAGTTCCTGTGACATTGTCTCAAACAAATCATCATCACCAGAGAGATCTGACATTCTGACATGGAATCTATCTCCGAATCTCTCAACTCTTCTGCTGGCAAATATTTACAAAGAGTCCCAGATATGTCCACCTTTGATCTCTCACCCGTTCCTGGCATGGACTTCTCCGGATCCATGCATTTCTCCGGCTTCGGTTCGGGTAGTCTCTGGGGTAGGCCTCGACCACGGCCGCGGGAAGTCTTTACATATCGCACCTTCCTCTGGACAGGTGCAACGGGGATAGGCGTAGTAGACGTGGAAATGAAAGTGATGTCCGCTGATGAAGTAGTGACAGCGGTATCTCCCTCAGGAACACTTTTGATGGCAACAGGTAAAATCCCGGTCCGCTGTTCTCCAACAGCAATGGTAGCAGCTTCTACTGTAGCAATACCTGAAGCCCAGTCCACACGATAAGCACGGGGCGACATAGTAGGTTGCTCCACTATGAACAAATATTCTCCGCACTGCACACAATGAACAAATGGACGGAGATGTATGGCCAGTCCTTCACACTTGTGGCAAAGCATGCCCAGCCCTTCAATATCTCCAACTGTGTAGAGAGCAAACCTCCCCTGCAGTTTCAGATGAATGCCGGTATCTGTCAGCAGTACCCGCATCGGTACTCGTAGGGAACATCTTAGGTCCCATAGTTGGCGGTATCACCGAAAAAGAAGACATGACTGCACTCTGATCTTCTCAGCACGGTCACAAGGCCTCTCTTCTCCTTTGGCGCCAAACACACACACGCGTCCCACGCGGCAACAAGTAGGTTAGGCTCCTCCCACTTGTTCTTCTGATCACGTAGCTCCCGGGCTTTTACTTCTCACCCACAGCCTACACAGTCAGAAATAAAGTCCTGCACTTTAACCCCCTCCTCTCTGCAAAAATTGACAAAGTCCAGAAACTTTTTCCAACATAAACTCCCGGTGAAATACTTCTCTGGGTTGCGGGAGGTTGACGGCTAACAATCCCGGATGACGCCCCCACATGTAGCAATAACTCTCGGTGGAGCTGCTGGTTTAAAGCGGGCTGTTACCGTCACCTTCGTTACCTCTATTTCAGCAGAACCGGGTCTAGGGTCCCGTTGAGTTTAATACCAAACAATGTAGGCACCGGACACTTGACTATCTTTTCCAATGCTTTAATAAACGTAAATAGAAGGAAGTAGCAGGAAAGCGGTAGAAGGAGAGTTGCAGGGAATTTCAAATACCTTTTCTTGGTGTAGTATTAGGAATTGAGAGCTTGCAGATGAATGTACTCTCTCTTTATAGTTGAATCTTTGCCCGCCTGGATAGGTTTCTCTCACTTGCCTAGCAGCCAGTACGCAGCATGAACAAAAGTCTCTGCCACAGACTTGAATGGAACAAAACCCGTACGATCCTCTGCCACAGGATATAATGGTTTACGATGAATAGCAAACACAGCACTAGAACCTTTAAGCTGACCCGGCAGTACTATGTGGTAAGATTACTTTAGGATGCCTCCTCCAACTGAGTCACCAGGCCCCTCTTCAGACCAGCACTCTGCATGATCCTTCCATGACGGGTCCTCCCCTGGGATCTTCTCAGTTGTCCAACTTCTTTCCATAGGACAGACAGCTCAGGACCATTCCTCTGCCGCTGTGGTAGGCCCCAGACAGGCTTCTGGGCCCATCCACACGCTACAGTGACGTGGGCCTCCCGGACGGAGGACCACGAGGTAGTACTCCTAGCACATACCGGCCAGGAGGGCCAGCAGGTGGAACGAAACAAACCCTAAAACATGGCATCTGTCCCATAATTACCCTCTCCCAGAATGCAACTCGGAGGACCACCTCCACCGAGTTATCTCCGGGACAGAGGAGCACTCATACGCTTCAACGTGTTGCCTTTCCAACACCGACTCATGGTGACAACGACACCCACAGGCACAGTGTGAAACAACATGCAACTCAGCCAAGCTGGAACAGAGGCAAATCTGACTATGTATGAACATGACCTATAAAAAAAACACCATAAGCAAGACAAAATTGCTGTAAAATCGTGTCAAAATCTCAGTAAAATCTTGGTAAAATTGCTTCAAAATCACAGTAAAATTGGGGTAAAATCCCAATCGCGGGCATTTTCGATAGCCAGTATCTGCGCTTTTCTTTCTTGATACTCCATTCACACTTGTAGGACTCCAAAGTTGCACTGACTTTGGAGTGCAACTTTAGTGCAACTTTGATGCAACTTTGATGCCACTTTGGGTGGGTGCAACTTGTATACGACTTTGGCTTTGACCAGTGATAATGGACAACTGCTACATTGTATAACATTCTTCAGGTACGACTTTCATGCAACTTTTGAGGGTTCACATTGAAGTCTATGGTCCTCAAGTTGCATGAAAGTCGGACCAAAGTATGTCCTGCGACTTTGATGTCCAAAGTTACTCGACAAGTCGCACCCGTGTGAATGGAGCCTTAGGCAAAATAATGAACTTTTGGCGCATTACTAGTTAAAATCAGGCTCATCACATAGTAAGGGCTTCTGATAGACAGTCTATCGGGCTTCCGATAGACAGTCGTCACTGATGGGCACTGATAGGCAGCACTTATGGGCACTGATATGCGGAAATGAAAGGCGCTGATATGCTGCACTGATAGGTAGAATTTATGGGCATTGATAGGTGGTACTGATAGACGGCAGTGATGCACACTGAAATGCGGCACTGATGGGCAGTGATAGATGGCACTATTGAGGAGGCACTGGTGGGCACTGAAAGGCAGCACTGATGGGCACTGATAGGTGGAAATGATAGGCACTGATATGCTGCACTGATAGGCAGCAATTATGGGCACTGATAGGTGGCACTGATGGGCACTGATAGGCGGCACTGATGGCACTGATAATTGGCACTGATGGGCACTGATAGACAGCACTGATGGGCAGTGATAGGCAGCACTGATGGGCACTGATAGATGGCACTAATGAGGAGGCACTGGTGGGCACTGAAAGGCAACACTGATAAGCACTGATAAGCAGGACTGATGGGCACTGATAGATGTTACTGATGGGCAGTGATAGAGGCAGCACTGATGGGCACTAATAGGTGGAAATGATAGGCACTGATATGCTGCACTGATAGGAAGAAATTATGGGCACTGATAGGTGGCACTGATGGGCACTGATAGGCGACACTGATGGGCAGTGATAGGCAGTATTGATGGGCACTGATAGACCACACTGATGAAGAGGCACTGGTGGGCACTGAAAGGCAGCACTAATGGGCATTGATTGGCAATACTGGTGGGCATCACTGATGGGGATGTACTGATTATCAGAGCAGATGTCCCCACTATAAAAAGCTGATTATCGGCTAACAGCGTGTTAGGAAAGGAATGCCGATAACCGGCACTTCTTATTTACACTGTGATCAGCTGTGATTGGACACAGCTGCTCACATGGTAAAGATGTGATTTGTTCGAGGGACGCACCGCACTACCAATTACTGTGCGCCCTGTCCTGAAGGACATCATATGACGTCCAGTCAGAAAAGCCACCGTCCGGCCGTCAATCCACTAAAGGCCGTGTGGGAAGGTGTTAAAGTGGTTGTAAACCCTTACATATATACCCAGTGAAGTGACTGGCCTCAGGTGATACCCAGAGATTAAACAAATCCTCCTACATAAGTTGTACATGTTTATCTGCAGCCTTCTCTTCTCTACATCAATTCAAAGTGCATAATTTATAAAGCTTGTCTGAGCTATCAGCAAAAAAAAGGGGTGGGGAGCTCAAGTTACACTCCGCAGAGCCCAGTGAGGAGAGCCCTGAAAGCTGATTGGAGGGAAAGGACAATCCCCCCCTCTTCACACAGTGCACAGGAACGGAGCTGAGGCTGTCAATCTGCTGGAAGTCCCTCCCCCGTCACCATTTTTCTCTTGGTGTCAGGAAAATTTGTCAGAAGTGACTCATGCAGATAGCAGAGGACGGAGGCAGCAGACAGAAATGACACTTAGTGCTATGGACTGAGACAAGTACACACTATAGAGGGATATGCTTTGTTCATATTTCATGTTTACAACCACTTTAATTTTTCTCCACTCAATCCCAAACTTGGCCAGATTCACATTTTTATGATAAGAATAATACAAAAAAAAAAAAAAAAAAAGAAGAAACAAATCAAACCTAATCGAATGCATATGATATTATGGGATATATAATAATTCAATGACCTCCAGGACCAAATTTTTGGAAAACGGTTGCGGCTGCGTTTCGTCTGCTGTTGTTATTGTCGCCATCACCGCCATTGTTCCTTTTTGAATCGCTAATCCATTTATTACAGCAGCAGAGAATGATCCGTACACAGCGCCTCCACGGAGCGCATTCAGCTCGGCGGCGTACCGCTACGTGAGGATAAGAGGATAAGATCTTTGTTGCGTAATTCACACGGAGACGGATAATATACAATGTATTCAGGATAACGACTCCGATGAATACAAAAATCCATTTACTCTACAACACGGCACACAATCAGCAATCCGTATTCACACTTTAGTTTACGGTGAAAGGATTACCGAAACAGAATCCCAGCGGGCAGAGCGCCGTGCGTGCGAGTGGAGCTAAAGTGTTACATTGTTACCAAAAAGAATACCTGATGACAAAGGTGCTTCTGTACTTCCAATCAGCTTAGGTATTGTAGGAGTAATTCGTTCAGAACAAAAATTCCATAATAATAAAACACATCACTTAGTAAAATAAGGAGACGGTAAAATCATGAACTAAGGATAAAAAATAAGATTTTTTTTTTCATATTAGATAGAGTAACGGAGGATTATAACCCCATGACTGTGTCCCATTGGGGAGATTTCCCTTCACTTCCTGTCCCGATACTACAACAGGAAGTAAGAGGAAATCCCTGGTGGTCACCAGAATTATGCCCCGTACACACGGTCGGATTTTCCGATGGAAAATGTCCGATCAGAGCGTGTTTTCGGAAATTCCGACCGTATGTGGGCTCCATTGGACATTTTCCATCGGATTTTCCGACACACAAAGTTTGAGAGCAGGATATAAAATTTTCCGACAACAAAATCCGTTGTCGGAAATTCCGATCGTGTGTACACAAATCCGACGGAAAAAGTGCCACGCATGCTCAGAATAAATTAAGAGATGAAAGCTATTGGCTACTGCCCCGTTTATAGTCCCGATGTACGTGTTTTACGTCACCGCGTTCAGAACGATCGGATTTTCCGACAACTTTGTGTGACCGTGTGTATGCAAGACAAGTTTGAGCCAACATCCGTCGGATCCTAGGATAAAAACCTGACAGGGGTTCTAATCTCAGCTCTCCTTCCCAGCAGTGACTTAGTAGCTCAGCTCTCCTTCCCAGCAATGACTTGGCAGCTCAGCTCTCCTTCCCAGCAGTGACTTAGCAGCTCAGCTCTCCTTCCCAGCATTGACTTAGCAGCTCAGCTCTCCTTCCCGACAGTGACTTAGTAGCTCAGCTCTTCTTCCCAGCAGTGACTTAGCAGCTCAGCTCTCCTTCCCAACAGTGACTTAGTAGCTCAGCTCTCCCCTCCCAGCAGTGACTTAGCAGCTCAGCTCTCCTTTCCAGCAATGACTTAGCAGCTCAGCTCTCCTTCCCAGCAGTGACTTAGCATCTCAGCTCTTCTTCCTAGCAGCGACTTAGTAGCTCAGCTCTCCTTTCCAGCAGTGATTTAGCAGCTCAGCTCTCCTTCCCAGCAGTGACTTAGCAGCTCAGCTCTCCTTCCCAGCAGTGACTTAGCAGCTCAGCTCTTCTTCCCAGTAGTGACTTAGCAGCTCAGCTCTCCTTCCCAGCAGTGACTTAGCGGCTCAGCTCTCCTTCCCAGCAGTGACTTAGTAGCTCAGCTCTCCCCTCCCAGCAGTGACTTAGCAGCTCAGCTCTCCCCTCCCAGCAGTGACTTAGTAGCTCAGCTCTCCTTCCCAGCAGTGACTTAGCAGCTCAGCTCTCCTTTCCAGCAGTGACTTAGTAGCTCACCTCTCCCCTCCTAGCAGTGACTTAGCAGCTCAGCTCTCCTTTCTGGCAGTGACTTAGTAGCTCAGCTCTCCTTCCCAGCAGCGACTTAGCAGCTCAGCTCTCCTTTCTGGCAGTGACTTAGCAGCTCAGCTCTTCTTCCCAGCAGTGACTTAGCAGCTCAGCTCTCCTTTCCGGCAGTGACTTAGTAGCTCACCTCTCCCCTCCTAGCAGTGACTTAGCAGCTCAGCTCTCCTTTACGGCAGTGACTTAGTAGCTCAGCTCTTCTTCCCAGCAGTGACTTAGCAGCTCAGCTCTCCTTCCCAGCAGCGACTTAGCAGCTCAGCTCTCCTTCTCCTTTCCGACAACTTTGTGTGACCGTGTGTATGCAAGACAAGTTTGAGCCAACATCCGTCGGAAAAAATCCTAGGATTTTGTTGTCGGAATGTCCGAACAAAGTCCGACCGTGTGTACGGGGCATAAGTGTCACCATTGGAACATTTCCCCTCTATTCCTCTTCTGATGACAACCCAAAATGTGGGACTTTCTTTTACTTCTGGTGATAATGGTCACCAGGACAGATAAAGAGGGTGAATCTCTGTAATGGGGGCACAGACAGTAATAAAAACCTGACAGCGACTTAGCAGCTCAGCTCTTCTTCCCAGCAGTGACTTAGCAGCTCAGCTCTCCTTCCCAACAGTGACTTAGCGGCTCAGCTCTCCTTCCCAGCAGTGACTTAGTAGCTCAGCTCTCCCCTCCCAGCAGTGACTTAGCAGCTCAGATCTCCTTCCCAGCAGTGACTTAGCGGCTCAGCTCTCCTTCCCAGCAGTGACTTAGTAGCTCAGCTCTCCCCTCCCAGCAGTGACTTAGTAGCTCAGCTCTCCTTCCCAGCAGTGACTTAGTAGCTCAGCTCTCCCCTCCCAGCAGTGACTTAGTAGCTCAGCTCTCCCCTCCCAGCAGTGACTTAGTAGCTCAGCTCTCCCTCCCAGCAGTGACTTAGTAGCTCAGCTCTCCTTCCCAGCAGTGACTTAGTAGCTCAGCTCTCAGCTCTAATATGTGTTTAGATTCTTATTTCACTAGGGTGTTATTTATGATTTATTCAGATATTAATTTGATTTTTTTCATATTTTATAGCAAGCGCTGCCTATAACGTTACATTATATAATTCCTTGTTGGAAATATTAGACAGCAGCAGCAACTCATTATAAGTATTGTCCAACCGGGTGCGGGTGATTTTCTCATTTATAGTTTGGATTCAAAGGGTGCAGAAGAAACTCTGATCTAGACAATGAATGAAAAAGTACAAATAACAGCACATGATCAGTGAAAGCGCTATGGAGATGAAGTTGCATGCTACTTAATCCTACAACAAGACGTCAAACCCCCCCCCAAGGCACACATGAGAGTTTCCTGGAACTAAGCTGCACTAAATCTGAAACTTGGAGAACTGGAGTACATTTCTGACTTTAGCACAGCTGCAGCGGTTCCTGGAGAGTATAAAGAATTTAATGACTTGTTGCCTGAAGTTGCTGTTTCCGCCAACTGTATATCAGCATGGGGTCGCTGCGGCTGTATATTACAGCCATTGATCAGATGTTGGCTCTAATGAGCGGGAGGCAGGAGAGAACCAGGAGCGTGGGCTGATAGATGGAATCTACGGTGCCCCCCCCCACCCCCCACTCCCCCCCAGGGGCTTATTTTGTGCAAGTTTAACCATCAGATGCGGCAGTTGCACTCAGACGATTAAAGGAAATATCGCCTATTTAAGTCTGGGAGCCAGGTTGCGTTCCTCGAACACAGATTACAACCTTTGCCCCCGCGAGCGCCGTTAATGGACGAATTTACATGAAATCTATATTAGGACACCACTGGTCTACGGGTGAACAGAAGACGCCGCAGACGGTTATTGCTGAGCCGATTCTGGACACTTCATTAAACGAGACCGCTCTTGCTTTTTATAGGCGCGCATTCTGTTCGGGGGGGGCGCGAATCCAACATTGAAATTGATCTGTTGTTGCAAAGGAAGGGATATGCAGCTGGATTTGCAAACTTTGGTTAATAGTTATTTTTTATTTTTTTTTTACAAACCATTTGGAATTTAAAGTGTATTTATCGCCTGTTGAATTTTTCATTGAGATCAGTTGAAACACATCAAAATACATGCTGATGCGAGTTAACGTGCTTTGTCGGGCGTTTTCAATGGGCGTTGCAATGCATTTTGTATTGAATGGCAACACACATCATACTTTCCTTTTATTTACCGTGGCGTGTGAAACACACTCAGACTAACACCCAGGGCAAAAAAAAAGTGCACACACAAAAAGTGAGAACACAAAAAAGTTAACAGGGTGTACACATGGACCTCCTCCAAAGAGGAAGGGCCCTTATCCTGATCCCCCATGGCGCAAGGCTCCTTATACCGCGTACACACGAGCGGACTTTTCGACTGGACTGGTCCGACGGTATATCCGACGGACTTTTGGCAGACTTCCGACGGACTTTCCTAACAAACAGACTTACCTACACACGATCACACCCAAGTCCGACGGATTCGTACGTGATGTCGTACGACCGGACTAAAATAAGGAAGTTGATAGCCAGTAGCCAATAGCTGCCCTAGCGTCGGTTTTCGTCCGTCGGACTAGCATACAGACGAGCGGACTTTTCGACCGGACTCAAGTCCATCGGAAAGATTTGACACATGTTCCAAATCTAAAGTCCATCAGATTTTTGACCGAAAAAGTCTGCTGCAGGACACGATGAAGCCCACACACGGTCGAAATTGTCCGCCAGACTCGGTCTGTTGGACCAGTCTGGTCGAAAAGTCCGCTCGTGTGTACGCTGCATAACAGTGACTGAGATACTCACTGGTCCACCTAGCCAAAACCATTCTCTGGTAGGTCTGCTGAAACAGACCGACCCCAAGTATGAGGTGGGGCTACTCTGAAGGGAGACCCCATGAGAGAGAGCGAACTAAGCCAGAAGGCCATATCCACCCCCTCCCAAGACTTTCAGGACCTATACCCTACTAATCAAACTGTGAATAAAGTATACCGTGCCAAAAAAAAAGGACAAATGTGACAAAACACACAAATAAAAGTGGGGAAAGGGAAGTGGAGAAGTGCAGTAGTGCCATACCATGACCGGCCGTTCGGCCAGGAATCAAAAATTCCTCTAGTCCCAGCCCTAGAGGCAGGTGTTTAAACAAAAAGTGTGTGGTGGTGCAGTAACCAAAGTGCTGAAAAACTCCAGTCCAGATGAGTTCCCCCACCTGCGAGATTTATGGCACCCCTGGCCAAGCCATACAAAGGGAACATGCACCACAGGCTTCTCTCACAGCCCGGCCTTCGGCCAGACAAATGCAGCCCCATCCCTACCAGGAGGCATCAGAATTTAGACAGCTTAGGGAGAGCCTACAACTAGGGACAAGCCTTATGCAAGGCCAGATTCAGCCCAGGAGGAAACAGGCCGTCCCACCACCATGACCATTCCTTACCAATTACATCAGAAGGGATACTCGCCAGGGCCCTCATCCATCTAAGGGCACTGGCAATCTGTTGATGAGAACAGATACTACATTTGATCTTAGCTAAAAGGTTGAGAAGCGACAGTAGAGCATTAGTGAGCATTGTGATAGGTTTACGCGCATCAGTGTACATCATAGCAAGTGTTGAAGCATGTCTTAAGGCAGCCTTTCTCAACTGGGGTGTCACAACATCCTAGTGTGCCGTCTTGGGGTTGTCAAGGGTCTCGCGATGCATCATGCGTTTCCATGGTCTCTGGACCACCCCTTTCATTCATTGGGTTTCAGTTCTTTCAATCATGGAGGCTCAGCTTTACGTTTGGGTGTTATCTAGGGCAGTTCGCCCACTCCTTCAGACTGACATCCACCCATCAAGACAGCTTGATATTTGCATGACTCCTCCCAAGAGCCAGCCCACTGCTTGCATCTGGACTGAGGGCACTTGAGGGGAGTACTGAGGTGGGGTGCTGTGATGTTTTCAGGAAGCTATGTACAGTACCCTGACAACCTTTTCCACCAGCCATAACGTACTTACATTAAATAGAGGAGCACAGAGTCCCAGTGAGGTCTGAAATATAGTACGTAATAAAAATGAGGGATGGGTGGTGTCAGTGGATGAAAGATGGGGGTGTGTCAGTAAATGAGAGAGGGGGGAGTTTTGGTGGGTGAGAGATTGGGGCATGTAGGTTGATGAGAATTGGGAATGTGCTGGTGAGTGAGAGATGGGGTGTTCCAGTGGATAAGATGTGAGGGCGTGCTGGTAGATGAGAGAAGGGGGCATATTGGTAGATGAGAGATGGAGGCATATTGGTAGATGAAATATTTGGACATGTTGATGGATGAGGGATGGGGCTGTTATGAAAGATGAAAGCTAGGGTGCAGTGGTGGATGAGAGATGAGGGGTACTGATGGATGAGAAATGGGGGCATACCAAGGGATGAGAGATGGGGACATGTCAGTGGATGAGAGATGGGGACATGTCAGTGGATGAGAGATGTGGTCATGCCCATGGATGAGAGGTGGGATTGCAATGGTGGATGAGAGATGGGGGTGTGCTGGGTGATGAGAGATGGGGCGTGGGGGCATACCAAGGGATGAGAGATGGGGATGTGTCAATGGATGTAAGATAAGGGCATATCAGTGAATGAGTGATGGGAACATGCTGGTGGATGAGAGATGGAGGTGTGTCAATGGATGAGAGATGGGGATGTGCCGGTTGATGAAAGATGAGGACGTATCAGTGGATAAGAGATTGGGGTATAATTGTGGATAACACATAAGGGTGTATGTCAGTGGATGAGATGTGGGGGTTTACTGGTTGAATAAGAGATGAGGGAAGACCAGTAGATGAGAAATGGGGGTTTTCTGGTGGATAAGAGATGGGGGCATACCAAGAGATTAGAGATAGGGGCATACTGGTTGATGAGAGATTGGGGTGTACCAGTGGATAAGAGATGGGGGCATACTGGTGGGTGAGAGATGGGGGCATACTGGAGGATGAGAGCTGGGAGTGTACCAGTGGATAAGAGATGGGGGCATACTGGTGGATAAGAGATGGGGGCATACAGGGGTCTGCCAGTGGATGAGAGATGGGTTGGTCTGGTAGATAAGATATGAGTGTGTGTTGGTGAATGAGAGATAGGGGTGTGCCATTGGATGAGAGATGGAAGTAGTCTGGTAGATGAGAGACAGGGGTGTACTGGGGGATAAAAGACGGGGGTGGTCTGGGTACATTAGAGACAAGGGTGTTCTGGTGGATGAGAGATGGGAGTGGATAGGTAGATGAGAAATGGAGGTGTGTTGGTGAATGAGAGATAGGTTATAGGTGTGTGCCAGTGGATAAGAGATGGGGGTGGTCTGGTAGATGAGAGAGAGGGGTGTGCTGGTGGATGAGAGATGGGGGTGTTCTGGTAGATGAGAAATAGGGGTGGTCTGGTAGATAAGATATGGGAGTGTGTTGGTAAATGAGAGATAGGGGTGTGCCAGTGGATGAGAGCTGGAAGTAGTCTGGTAGATGTGATAGAGGGGTGTGCTGGTGGATGAGAAATGGGGGTGGTCTGGGTACATGAGAGACAAGGGTGTTCTGGTGGATGAGAGATGGGGGTGTGTTGGTGAATGAGAGATGTGGGTGGTCTGGTAAATGAGAGATGGGGGTATGTTGGTGAATGAGAGATGGGGGTGGTCTGGTAAATTAGAGTTGGGGGTGTGTTGGTGAATGAGAGATAGGGGTGTGCTGGTGGATGAGAATTGGGGTTGTCTGGGAGATGAGAAATGGGGGTTTGTTGGTGAATGAGACATAGGGGTGTGCCAGTGGATGAGAGATGGGGGTGGTCTGGTAGATGAGACATGGGGGTGTACTGATAGATGAGAGACAGGGGGGTGCTGATGCCTTCACTGCTCTATCCCATAGGGGCTTCTGTACACAGTGGTCACTGACATACCCCAGCTATCATGTAGTCAGTGAGACTGTGATTGGTTTCAAATCCAAACCTATAAATACGATTTTACTGGGATGGCTACAGATCAGCTTTAAAAAGAAAACCCACTTTACATGTTCCTATAGTGTTCTCTTGCTTTGTAAATAATAGCTTCCCTTTAAATTGTTGGAAAATAAATTAAATAGTATCACAATCAGCCATACCTGACCTCTCAAAGGGTTAAAACATACCGCTATAAAATGGCAACAGGCAGACCGCATGAAGACAGTATAAACTTATTACAAAGTATCTTTTACACTTAAGCAAATTAAAAGCAGGTGATTAAATAATTCTGCAGACTGTGTCAAGAAAACAATTACCCGCGATCAGTCTATTGTCGTCGCGCCTCAATGTCTTTGGTAATTAAAGTTTATTGTTGAGTTAAAATACTGAGGGAAGTGTAGGCACAAACAATATCAGCTGACTATTGTTTTATGACAAGTCAAAACTGCTGCCCTTTACAGAATGGCTTAGCCGGCTATTCATTCCGCTGCGGCTGTCCGCGTATTTGATGTTACTAGGGATGAAACGTGTGGGTGATCAAGCTTACAGTAAAATCATAACATCAAAAAATACCTAAAGATGAGCAAATATTGAGAAACATTCAATGCATTGATAATTTGTCCAATTTGAACCTGTAGACTATTTTTTTCTGGGTTCGAAGCCGCAACAGCACCTGTTATGGGGGGGCTGGCAAGAATGTGGGCCCCCTGCTAATACCAAATCATGAGCATTTTCATTCTGGAATTTCTTTTTAACCACTAAGGAAGGTCTGCTGATCACATGAACACTGTGATTGGCTATCACAGTGGTCACATGATTGGGAGCCAGTTCCACCAGCTGAGCTCCCAATCATTTCCAGGGACCTGGAGCTGCCTCTGACAGCTTGGTCACTGTGCTAGGAGCATAGACAGAAAGCTCAGCTGCCTATGGATGCATATAGATGGCACGTGGGCCCTAAAACCTCACCCTCTTTGCCACTGCACATATGTGTTACGTGGCCGTCAACAAGTTAAGAGAGGTTACATCTGATGACCAAAAAGGTGGTTCAGGAAATGTAGGGAGCGTTACGTGCAACTTACATTAAAATGGACCTTTAGATAACTTTAAGTCTTCATGAATAAACTCCTGGCATGTCACAATATATTGTAGCAGTATCACTTTTATCATTAAACAGCCATCTTTGAGCTCAAGTCAGGTGACTTTGCCTAGGCTGAGATGATGTCATCAGCCTGCTGCAGGCAGGAGGAAAAATGTTCTCAGTCTCACCTCCTCCCAGTGCTCAAACTGCAACATTGCAACTTGTAACAAAGAAACACCTTAATTAATTCTCCCCATTGACCCAAAATCTCCTGATTTTTATTGAAATTTTGGGAAAATGGAAATTCTCAATTTTGCTCATCGTCAGAACCAGGCACTGCCCACCACAGCCACCAATACAATTTGCCAAAGTCGATAGTGGGCCACAAGGACACAATTGTGTCAAGAGGAAAATAAATTCAGTTTTACAAATTGCAACAAAAAACATTTACGTCTAGAAAAATAATTGCACATTTGCTCATTAAGTCCAGAATAGGCTTGTCCCTGTTCAGATAATACAAAGATACAGTATTTCAATTCTGTTTTGAATAGCGTGGTGAGACATTTGAAAGGGGATTCTGTAAGCCTCAGGTGCTCTTTAAAGCCCACTGCACTCTTACAAACACCTTAATTCATCCTCCCAATTGACCCAAATTGATGCAAATTCCCCAAAATCTGATTTTTTTTAATTCAAACTGAATGGAAACCCTCAGTTTTGCTCATCTCTAGTCAAAACCAAGTGCTGCCAGTGGCCACCATTACAATTTGACAAAATCTTTTGAGGTCCACAAGGACACAGTAAAGTGAAGAACCATGAAGAAGGGAACTGATGCGCGTAAACCTATCTAGAAAATTAAGTCCAGAATCAGCCTATCTCTGCTTGAATAATATCCCAGATATCAGTTTTGTTTTGGATAGGGTAGTGAGTCATCTACAAGAAGATTCTACAAGCCTCAAACCACCTTAATCCACACTCCCCATTGACCCAGAATGGTAAAATTTCCTCCAAATTTCCCAATTTTTATTAACATTTCATGAAAAAGTTTGCTTATCCTTAGTCAGAACCAAGTCCTGCCAGTGGCCACCATTGCAATTTAAGAATATCAGGGTCCCCAAATACACAGCAAAGTGAAGAACCATTAAGAAGGAAAAATGCATTCAAGTTTATAATTTACAACAAAAACAATGTACATCTAGTAAATTAAAGGTACATATTTTCTTAAAGTCAGGGATCAGCTTGTACCTGCTTGAATATTATGCCAAATATCAATTCTGTTTTGGCTAGGGTAGTGAGTTATCTAGAAGAAGATTCTACAAGCCTCAAAACTACATTAATTCACACTCCTTATTGACCCAAAATGACCACATTTCCTCAAAATCTCACAATGTTTATTGAAACTTTTGGCAAAATAGAAACTTTAGACTTTTGATACTGCCCACAACCAACAATATAATCTGCCAAAGTCCATTGGGGTCCACAAGGAGAACCATGAAGAACCATGAAGAAGGGAAAATACATTCAATTGTACAATCTGCAAAAAAAAATTAAAAAATTATATCTAGAAAATTGCATTTTCTCTAAGTCTGGAATCAGCTTGTTCCTGCTTGAATAATACACCAAATATCAATTCTGTTTTGGATATGGTGGTGGGTCATCTGGAAGGAGATTCTAGAAGCCTCAAATCACCTCATTTAACACTCCACATTGACCCACAATGGCTAAATTTCCTCAATATATCTCAACTTTTTTTGAAATTTTGGGGAAATAGAAACTCTTGATTTACTCATGCCTGGTCAGAACCAGGTACTGCCCAGAACTACCAATATAATTGGCCAAAGTCTATTGGGGTCCGCAAGGACACATCAAAAGTGAAGAACCATGAAGAAGGGAAAAAAACATAAAATTTTACACTGAAAAAAAAAAAATCTAGAAAATAAAAGGTACATTTTCCCTTTAAGTCTGGAATCGTCTTGTTCCTGCTTGAATAATACGCCAAACATCAATTCTGTTTTGGATAAGATGGTGATTCATCTTGAAGATTGACCCAAAATGGGGAAATTACCTCAACATTTCACGATTTTTATTACCATACCATTACCATACCAATATAATTGGCCAAAGTCTATTGGGGTCCGCAAGGACACATCAAAAGTGAAGAACCATGAAAAAGGGAAAAAACATAAAATTTTACACTGAAAAAAAAATCTAGAAAATAAAAGGTACATTTTATCTTTAAGTAGAATCATCTTGTTCCTGCTTGAATAATACGCCAAATATCAATTCTGTTTTGGATAAGGTGGTGATTCATCTTGAAAATTGGCCCAAAATAGGGAAATTGCCTCAACATATCACGATTTTTATTACCATTTAGGGGGCAATAGAAACCCTCAATTTTGCTCATCCCTAAGTCAGAACCAGGTACTGCCACCAACCAGGAACAGTTACCAATATAAGTTGCCAAAGTCTATTGGGGACCACAAGGACATTGCAAAATAAAGAATCACGAAAAGGAGAAAACGCATTACATTTTGCAATTTACAACAAAAAATAAAGGTTCATTTACACTTAAAGTCCAGAATCGGCTCAAATAATTTGAAGCATATCAATTCTGTTTTTGGATAGGGTACAAAGGCATCTGGAAGGAGATCCTGTAAGCCTCAGGAGCTCCTTAAAGCTCACTGTGCTCTTTAAAAAATAAAATAAATAAATGATAAAATTCACACTTCCCATTGACCCAAAATGGTCACATTTCCTCAAAATCTCTTAATTTTTATTCAAATTTGGGAAATGGAAATCTTCAATTTTGCTCATCTCTAGAGGCAGAAACTGCCAGTGGTCCGCATTACTATATTCCAAAGTCTATTGAGGGTCAGGAGGACACGGCAAAGTCAAGAATCATAATCGTACATTAAATTTTACAATTTGCAAAATAAAAAATGTAAAAATGACATCTAGAAAAACAAAGGCACTATTTCTCTTTAAGTCCGGAATCGTCTTGTCCCTGCTCGAATAATACACAGAATATCAATTGCATTTCAAGTGGGCAAGAAACTCAAATTCTACGCTCTTGAGCACAAGTGGACTCGATTGGGTTGTTGAGACCCATCTTCTTTTTTTTTTTTTTTTTTATTCTTGAGGAGTGAAAAGTTTGTTTAAAAATTGAACAGATGTTTAATTGCTTTTAAAACTTGAGCCCTAAAGCACAGCACATAAATATGACAGAAAATACAATGTGCGTGGTTGTTTTTACAGCAGCGACTCTTATATACAAGAGACAAACGCCGAGGACTGATGAAAATGACAAAAAAAAGAAGAATCTTTTATAATTTTTTATTTATATATTTTTTTGTAACAAGTCCTCTTGCCAAGAGCTTCATAATGAAATACATTAGTTACATTTTCCACCGTGATAAAATTAGATCGTCTTGTTGCTCTTGAAGAATTTCATCCATTATAAGCGGAACTAAACTTAAAAAAAAAAAAAAACAACGGGAGGTAGAGATTTTCTATAGAATAAACTTTTTTCTTGGGCTCCTGGTGACTTTTTGTTTTCTGTGTACACTGTGCAGCGTATGCGTCATCCGATATACAGCCCAGCTTTATTCTCAGCATGGTGAGCCACTGGCCAGGGGTTTCATAATGATATGCATTTGTTTAATTTTAAACTGTGATAAAATTAGATCTTTGTGTTGGTCTTAAAGAGCTTTGCCTATTAAAGCAGAATGAAACTTTCTTTAACTACTTCAATGCCGGATACTTTTCCCCTCTTCCTGCCCAAAAAAATTCTCTTACCCTCTTTAAGGGTATCAAGAAATCTTCTGGGGTCTGTTGAAACCATGGAGGCTCAGCATCACATGGGGGGCATTACCTAAGGAGGTCTACTTGAATATACAGCCTTCCTAGGAACACCCACTTCTCCAGACTGACACTCGCCCGTCAAAGCATTTTAAAATTTGCATAACTCCTCCCACTGTTTGCATAAGGGCTGGGGGCTCTTGGGAGGAGTACCGGGGCAGGGGGCTGTGATGTTTTCTGAAAGCTTTGTACGGCACCCTGCTGGCCCCTCCCACCAGCCATGATGTGCCTGGATTGCCTATAGAAGCACAACAACCCAGGGATGATGTCACTAAACCTAAAATAAGTATTTCATTTTTTTTTATTATTATTATTATTTGAAATAAAAAAAAAATATTAAAAAAAAAAAAAAAAAATATATATATTTAATTTAAAAAATAAATGTATTAAAAAATATTTAAAAATATAATTAGTATTTTGATGAGGGAGGAATAACAGGAGAATAAAAAGTTAATCTGATGTAAAGTCCTCTTTAAAGGTATCAAGAAATCTTCTGGAGCCTTTTGAAATCATGGAGGCTCAGCATCACTTGGATATACAGCCTTCCTAGGAACACCCACTCCTCCAGACCGACATCCGCCCATCAAGGCATTTTGATATTTGCATAACCCCTCCCACTGTTTGCATCCGGGCTGAGGGCTCTTGGGAGGAGTAGTGAGTCAGGGTGCTGTGATGTTTTCCGAAAGCCTTGTATAGCACCCTTCTGGCCCCTCCCACCAGCCATGATATGCCTACATTGCATACGGAAGAACAAAGACCCAGGGAGGATGTCACTGAGCCTAAAATAAAGTATGTAATTATTTTTTTTTTTTTATTTAAATTAAAAAAAAATATTTAAAAATATTTTTATATTTACATTTTTATAAAAAAATATTTTTATTTAAAAAAAAAATGTATTAAAAAAAGTTTAAAAATATAATTAGTATGTTGATGGCGTAAGGGGGGGGGGGACAGGAGAATGAAAAATTATTCTGATGTTAGGTCCAATTTAAGGGTATCAGAAATCTTCTGGAGCTTGTTGAAATCATGGAGGCTCAGCATCACATGGGGGCAGGGCCATCTTTAATAGTGATTGGACCCTGGGTAAACATTTTCTTGGTGGTAGGCAAGACACAGTTGTCGTTGTATGACAATTACATATCAATGCCGCCGACCCGCGGCTATTTACATATTAATGCTGCCGTTATTTAAGTATGAATGACGGTTATTTACATGTAAACACAGGGTCTGCAGGTGAGTCATCTGTACACGGCAATAAGGCAGAGTTGGGCAGCATTAGTAACAGAACTTCACACTGAGATATTGGGACACAGCACGAGACTAAAACTTCAGGGGACAAGGGAAATTAAACTGGGATAGCTGGTAAGTACGAGGCAGCTGCTTTGGGCCCTGCAACAATGATGGGGCCCAGGGCAGCTGCCCCTTTTGCCCTGCCTTAAAGACGGCCCTGCATGGGGGCATAACCTAGGGTGGTCTACTTTCAAATACAGCCTTCCTAGGAATGCCCCCTCCTCCAGATTGACATCCGCCCATCAAGGCATTTTGATATTTTGCAGAGTACTGAGGCAGGGGACTGTGATGTTTTCAAAAAGTTTTGTACAGCATCCTGATAGCCCCTCCCACCATCCATGATATGCCATCATTGCATAAAGAATAACAAAGACCAAGGGATGATGTCACTAAGCCTAAAATAAGTATTTTTAATTTTTTTTAATTTTTTAAAAAATATCTTTGTTTAAAAAACTGTTTTCAATTTCTGTAAAAACTATTTTCATTTAAAAATATATAAAAATATATAATTATGGTAAAAATTCTTTTTATTTAAAAACATTTTTTTATTTCAATTTTTGTAAAAACTATTTTCATTTAAAAAAAAATATAAAAATATATAATAATGGTAAAAGTTATTTTTATTTAAAAATATGTTTTTTTTTTAATTTTAAATTTGTTAAAAAATAGATTTTTATTTAAAAATAAATGTATTTAAAAAAAAAATATTTAAAAATATAATGTTTGGGAGAGGGGGGGGGAACAGGAGAATGACAAATTAATCTGATGCTCGGTCCACTTTAAGGGTATCAAGAAATCTTCCGGAGCCTGTTGACTTTCACAAGTCATCATTAGGCAATGGCGGAGTGTTTCCAGCCTAGCGCACTTCGTATATTGCCTCTCCACGCTTGTCACCGGCTGCTGTGCTGTAATAGGTGCTCACTGATCCTCGCGCACAACAGCTGACAACGTTTATTTATTTATTTATTTTTATTCCACCTTTGAAGATGAAAATAAACTGTTTTATGTCACAAAAAAAAAAAAAAAAAATTAAAGAAAAAAACCAAGACAAAGAGAAAACAGGAAGCGGAAGATCATTTCAGTTGTGGCACATCTGATCCGCTCCAGGACAGCAATTAAATTCAAATAAGGCTTTTTGTATGTTGATGAGTTTTCTCCTTTAATTCATTAGTCATTATGTGTTTTCTAAGTTGCCGTTTCCTGCGCAGTCAGATCAATTAGGCGGAGACCGGCAGAGACGTGTAAATTCTTCATTTTGCCGGGGCCCCAGTGGCAGACCTACAGTACACAAAGCTTTTTGTATTCTCGCAGTCTGTCTCAGAAGAAAGATTTGCTTAATTTTGCTTTTGCAAATGGAAGGTTGGCGCTTCTTCGTTTTAAAGCGTAACTCAGGGAATAGGAAAAACAATCTTCAACCGACATGACAAGGATTAAAATGCTCGATATTGGCTACCTTAGGAAAAAAAGGACTTTACCTTAGGTTATCCCGCACTTCCCAGGCAGCCAGGGCTCACGTCTTCTCTCCCATGATTTGGGTTGATGACAGACCCTTGGGGTCCTCATTACAAGGTCCTCTTTACGGGTATCACCCGTAAAGAGGACCTTGATGGTCCTGCATGGTAAATGATGACGATTCAACAAGGTGTTGGAAACATTCCTCAGAAATTTTGGGCCATAGTGACATGATAGCATCACGTAGTTGGTACAGGTTTGTCGGCTGCACATCCATGATGCCAATCTCCTGTTCCACCACAACCCAAAGGTGCTCTATTGGATGGGGATCTGGTGAGTGTGGAGGCCATTGGAGTAGAGTGACCTCATTGTCCAGTGGTGAGATGATTGGAGCTTTGTGACATGGAGCATTATCCTGCTGGAAGGAGCCATCAGAAGACGGGTACACTGTAGTCATAAAGGGATGGACATGGTCAGCAACAATACTCAGGTAGGCCGTGGAGTTTAAACGATGCTCAGTTGGTACTAAGGGGCCCAAAGTGTGCCAAGAAAATATCCCCCCACACCATTACACCACCACCAGCAGCCTGAACCTGTGATACAAGGCAGGTTGTGCATGAAAATCCCAGTAGATCAGCAGTTTTTGAAATACTCAGACCAGCCGTCTGGCACCAACAACCATGCCACGTACAAAGTCACCTAAATCCCCTTTCTTCCCCATTCTGATGCTCGGTTTGAACTTCAGCAAGTCATTTTCACCACGTCTAGATGCCTAAATGCATTGAGTTGCTGCCATGTTACATACTGAAGTAGGTGAGGTTGAAAAAAGACACAAGTCCATCAAGTCCAACCTATGTGTGTGATTATATGTCAGTATTACATCGTATATCCCTGTATGTTGCGGTCGTTCAGGTGCTTTTCTAATAGTTTTTTGAAACTATCGATGTTCCCCGCTGAGACCACCGCCTGTGGAAGGGAATTTCACATCCTTGCCGCTCTTACAGTAAAGAACCCTCTACGTAGTTTAAGGTTAAACCACTTTTCTTCTCATTTTAATGAGTGGTCACAAGTCTTGTTAAACTCCCTTCCACGAAAAAGTTTTATCCCTATTGTGGGGTCACCAGTACGGTATTTGTAAATTGAAATCATATCCCCTCTCAAGCGTCTCTTCTCCAGATAGAATAAGTTCAGTACTCACAACCTTTCCTCTTAACTAATATCCTCCAGACCATTTATTAGCTTTGTTGCCCTTCTTTGTACTCGCTCCATTTCCAGTACATCCTTCCTGAGGACTGGTGCCCAGAACTGGACGGCATACTCCAGGTGCGGCCGGACCAGAGTCTTGTAGAGCGGGAGAATTATTGTTTTATCTCTGGAGTTGATCCCTTTTTAATGCCAATATTCTGTTTGCTTTGTTAGCAGCAGCTTGGCATTGCCTGCCATTTCTGAGCCTATCATCTACTAGAATCCCCCAGGTCCTTTCCCATCCTAGATTCCCCCAGAGGTTCTCCCCCCAGTGTATAGATTGCATTCATATTTTTGCCACCCAAACGCATTATTTTACATTTTTCTACATTGAACCTCATTTGCCATGTAGTTGACCACCCCATTAATTTGTTCAGATCTCCCTGCAAGGTTTCCACATCCTGCAGAGTAGTTATTGCCCTGCTTAGCTTAGTATCGTCCGCAAATACAGAGATTGAGCTGTTTACCCCATCCTCCAGATCGTTTATGAACATTGGTCCCAGTACAGAACCCTGGGGGACCCCACTACCCACCCCTGACCATTCCGAGTAATCCCCATTTATCACCACCCTCTGAACTCACCCTTGTAACCAGTTTTCAATCCATGTACTCGCCCCATGGCCTCCAATATTCTTTCTCGGTTTCCCCCCTACGTTAGCTATGGACTCAGCCCTGGGGTGAAATGCTAGCTTGCCCCAACCTCTGGAGGTGCTATCCTGCCTTCGGGGTGTCAGAGGGGTTGCTACATTAAAAATTAGTTGAATTATTTAGCAGTCTTCTTCAGTTGCTTGCTTATTGTTATGCTGGCATCTGTACAATTTTTTCTATTTTTGTTCCTATGATTTTCATACTAATTATAATTCCCTCCCAAAGACATTCGTATCCATTAAGCATTGTATACATTGTATATGTCACTTGCCGCCTCTGATTCCCGTTACAGATCCCGTCAGAGGGGAATGACAGGAAATAGATCATGGAAGGAACTGCTTACTAATCATCTGTTGTGATTGTGAGATTGCCTATGGCAAGCTCCGGGGCTCTGTCTACGGAGAGATCAAGCATTCTATCAGTAGTCACAGCGCTCGCATGTTTTCCCATTCATCTTCTCCTATCACAGGTTCACTTTAAAACATGCAACAGGTCCCAGAGTGCCCAGGAAATGTTTTCACAAGGAAATTACTTTTTTTTCTTCTTAAAAAAACCCCAAAACTTTAGTAAAGGAGATATAAACCCTGAATAAATGTCACTTAGTTCCCCTGGCATGTGGTATGTCATAAAATATTGTTTTTTTCTAATACAGTATATTGCCAGGCCTCATTCACATCTGAGTGTAGTGGGAACGCTCCCATTTTTTCACGCGCGTGTGCTGTGCTAAGGGCAGCTCTTTTAAATGTCATGTGACAAAAGCCCCAAAGTAGCTCCAGAACCTTTTCGGTTGTGGAGCGCTGGGCTTTCTTCAGTACATATTTCTGAACACTTGTGAAGGCTTTGTAGCCGAAATGAGTCAGTATATATATATATATATATAGACTGTACCCATGTATGCATTTAACGAATAAAGTACTTTTATTCAAAAGCATCTGAGTTGCCAGCCTTCCTGATTAAAATGTTTCGGAGCACTTGTCGTGCGTTTTGTCCCATGGCAAAAAGCGCATCTGCTGCCCGCGTTTGGGGTGCCCTTAACAATTAATGACACCGCAAGCGCAACTCAAGATTGCGGCACATTTCCGAAATGTGCTTCTGCTGCCTTGTGATTGGGGTGTCATTAACAATTAGAGGCACTATAAGCGCAACCCACGATTGCAGCACGTTCCCGAAAAATGCAGCAAAATGTGTGTTTTTTTTTTTTTGTGTGTTTTGTTGCACATTTAGGAGATCTGCAGGTGTCATGGCGGTCTTAGTGGTTGCAAATGTTTTTCCCTGTTTGGAAATTTGCTCTGTGACACAAAGAGGGTCAAATGAATTGCCCGCAATGCTCAGTTGTAGTCACCATTTTAGGGAAACACCTTCGGCTACGGAGTGTCTTCAACCCTGGGGGTGGCCATTTTAGGTGAGCTGATATGTTTGCTGTACAAATTGGGATTGGCCAAAGGAGGACACAGAGAAAAGGGATATAGACTGCTGTGCATCCTGCTGGGAGGTGGTGAGGACTTTGTGCAGACGCCTATATGAGGGTTTGGAGGAACTCCAAGTGCTCCAACACCAGATTTGGGCCCCAACATACTGGCAAGTAGCATTGCCATTTTTGGTGAGCTGATATGTATGCTGGATGGATTGTGGTTGGCTGAAAGAGGACACAGAGGAAAGGAATATGGACTGCTGTGTATGCGAGGACGATAAGGGCCTGCTGGGAGGTGGTGAGGCCATTGTGGGAGACAGACCTTGCAGCAGGCTGTCAGAACATTTTGCCACTGCATCAGGGATGCAGAGAGGCAGACATCTCCTGGTACATGACAACTTCACTGTAGCTGACTAGTGCTGCTGCCTAATCGTTGGGGATAACCCCACTGCTGCTGAACCACCAAAGGAGAACAGAAGGAGATCAGCTGTCACCCCAGGAGTTGGTGAGAGGCTGCTGGCCAAATTCTATTGCACCCTACTAAAGAGCAACAGTGTTATGTGCTTGGGAGGTGCTTGAGCAGGCGCCCATACCCAGGCTGGAGGAACTTTTCTTGAGTGCACCAACACCAGATTTGGGCCCCAACATTCTGGCCAGTAGGTGCCTATACCCAGGCTGGGGGAACTTTACTTGAGTGCACCAACACCCGATTTGGGCCCCAACATTCTGGCCAGTAGGGAAGAGACTTGATAAAGACCGCTGAACTATTATCTTAGCTAGTAACTCAGATGTGTCTGGAAAGTCTTGCTTGGACCTCAGTCATGATGATGTTTTGTCCCAGGTGATGTCCCTGGATCACAGGGTCACCCTCATTTAGGTTGGAAAAGTACCCCATAAGGCGCACATCGTAAAAGAGGAACAGTATTATTTTCTTGGGACACAGCACAGGCGCCTATACCCGGGTAGGAGGAACTTGGCCTGAGTGCTTCAACACCAGATTTGGGCCCCAACTATCTGGCCAGTAGGGAAGGGGCTTGATAAAGACCACTGAACTATTATCTTAGCTAGTGTCTCAGATGTGCCTGGAAAGTCTTGCTTGGACCTCAGTCCTGATGATGTTGTGTCCCTGGATCACAGTGTCACCCTTATTTAGGTTGGAAAAGTATCCCATAAGCCACACATCGTCGCAAGTCCACTGTAAAGGAGTATGTGGCAGTCTCAGCCAGGGCTCCAACCAGGCCATGCCCCCAACATTTTTCACTCCGCTCCCCAGAGCTTAAAGAGGACCTGCAGTCTGCTCACATCATTTGTAATAAAAATATCTTTGCCATTCTGAACCACTTTACATATTATTTTATATATAATGTGATTCTGTACTTGCCAAATATGCTGCAGAAATCTCCCTCCACTGAGTCTGGCTGCAGCCATTTTAACTGTGGGCAGCTGAAGCCGCTGCCTGTTTACTTCCTGGATTTACACAGACACACAGAGGCACACCTCCAGCTCTGCAGATCTCATTGGCCCTCTTATAACTCACCCCTCCTGTCAAACTATCAAAAGAGTGAGAGAGAGAGAGAGCTGTGCATGATGTCATAAGCCTAGGCTAATGACCAGACAAGAAACAGGAAGTGGGCTGTATAAAGTATTTACTGGCAGAAAAAAAAAGTTTTACTATTCAAAGTTAAAACAACAACAAGGGCAGAAGATATAATAGATGGAAAGTTCAATAAACGACTGAAGGTCCGCCTTGAGTTACTACGCATGCAGAGAAACCCAATAAGATGTTCATTATGGTGATCAGCCACTACATAATTATAGGTGGGGCTTGAGAGGACCACTCCAGTAAGGCCTTGTTTAAGCTGCAATGGCAGTGAGCAGGGGGGGGGGTTCAAATGTTGCAGTTGCAATGCTTTGCTTCGCATATGCATCAAAAATGATCCAACATGCCATGATCGTGGGTGTCAATCCCACTGAATATGACCCATTGAAGCAAAATGAGAATGGGCGCAAATGCCTCACAACCGCATGCAATGCATTTGTGTGCATTTTTGAGCCACTTAGATAGGACAGCTCATGGATTTCAATGGGCTGCCCTACAAATGACAAACATGGCAAAGTACCTCATGTACCTTTTTGAGCAGTTTGCCGCATTTGATGCGTTTTTTATTAACGCAACAAATGCGTGTCTTCTCTGCTGTCGGAGGTGCCATTAACAACACATGGCAACACAAGCGCAATAGGATTTTTTTCATTTCTGTACATGCACGTGAAATTGCCGCAATATTATGCGCGTTCACGAAATGCTTAAGCGTGAATGCAGCCTCAGTGTTTAGGTTTATATATTCTAACTATATGAAAGCCGCCAATAGCTGAAATCCCTATCTGATAGCTCAGGTTGGAACGGTGGTTAAATGTTGATATTTATGCTGTGCGGCACAGGATCAACCGGGTTGTGGCTAACCGTGCGCTCTTCACTCCTGACTAATTCAGCAGACGCCAGGCATTAACATATGTACTCCAAATCTTCAGCGATTATTCACTTTTAAAAACATACAAAAAAGGCGGCATGGGCTCAAGGTGAAATTTCCACCATCGAACGTACGTCCGGCGGTCTCCCGGGCGCTCTTTCGGAATAAATATGAGCCACGATGGGGTTAATAATGTATGGCTTCTCTGCGCCACTGAATGCAAATCAGGCGCACTTCTCTTTCAGCTCTGGGAGCCTTCCCTCGAATCCTCGGATTACGAAGTGTTGTGATAAATATTTCATGGCGGCCTACGGGGCTTTCAGAAAAAAAAAAAAAAAAAATAAGAGAGAGATCTGATGCTCTAGGAATGAAGCCGAAGCTGACAATATAAATTGAGTGAGACTAGTCCGAGAACATTATCCCAGGAAAATGGCTCCTCGCATGATGTCAAGCCAGCTATCCGCTTCATTTTAATGAGACCCGCTCGGTAGATGAATATCTCACGCTGTTCCGGACTTGCTGGGAACGAGGAGCTCCCCAAGTGTCGGAAGCTGATGTTTTTTTCAGCAGGCGCTCAATCCAACCAGCGTACCGTGGTGTGCTGGAAGGAAGGGAGGCCAGCGGTGGATTACGGGGCTCAGAGGATAGTGAGAAGGCGATAATCCTTGTTCTGGAAGGATTTCAAACACTGGTAAGGGCCAGGAGGCCCAAATACCAGGCATGATTGAAAGTCAAGCTTCTGGTCAAATTTATGGTCAGTCGTCTGACCAAAGAAGGCCAAAGATTGCGTGATGGCTATAGGGTGCGAAAATGTCAGGGGTGCAATGGAACCCCCCTTGTTTAGGGAAAATCAACAGTGCTTAAAGAAGAAGTACAGCCAAAACTCGTTTGGCTGTACTTAGCCTGTGGATCACAGGCACTTCTGTGACCTGTTTTCAGCTGACAGCGACCTGAAGTACTCTGTCTGCTGATGTCACAGAGCTTGGTCAAGATCTCAACAATGGAGTCGGGATCCGCCCACATGTCAGTGCTCCAGTGACTAAAAGTCAGCAGCTCTTTGCTCAGGGAGTTGTGAGAACTGAGCAATCAGCGATGTTAGATTGCTCGATTCTCAGCCTTATGCCCCGTACACACGATCAGACTTTCCGACAACAAAACTGTGGATTTTTGTTCGAAGGATGTTGGCTCCAACTTGTCTTGTACAGTACCTGCCTGCGAGAATGTGTTTCAAGTGCGATCCCATCATGCTGGTTCTCGTCGACAGGGTACTGTACATCTCGCGCTGGCTGCAACAGGAAAAACACATTTTCCTATTGCAGTGAGCGCGAGAAAGAATTCCCCTCCAAGAGCATACCAGGCCCTTAGGTCTGGTATGGATTTTAAGAGGAACCCCCTACGCCAAAAAAACGGCGTGGGAGTCCCCCCAAAATCCATACCAGACCCTTATCCGAGCACGCAGCCTGGCCAGTCAGGAAAGGGGGTGGGGACGAGTGAGCGCCCCCCCCCCTGAAACGTACCAGGCCGCATGCCCTCAACAGGGGGGGTGGGTGCTTTGGGGAAGGAGTGCACACTGCGGCCCCCCCACCCCAAAGCACCTTGTCCCCATGTTGATGAGGACAAGGGCCTCTTCCCAACAACCTTGGCCATTGGTTGTTGGGGTCTGCGGGCAGGGGGCTTATCAGATTTCACCCTATGTGAATGAATATGGGGGTACATCATACCCCTACCCATTTACCTGGGGGAAAATGTGTCAATAAAAAAACACACTAGACAGGTTTTTAAAGTAATTTATTAGGCACCTTCGGGGGTCTCTTCCGACTTCAGGGGTCTCTTCCGACTCCTCCACTCTCTCCAGCCTTTTCTCCCGCTCTCCGGTCTCTTCTCCCGGTCTCTGGTTCTTCTCCCGCTCTCCGGTTCTTCTGCCAGGCTCCTCCGCTATCTTCTGCTCTTTTGCCGCTCTTTTGCTAGCACTGGCCCGGTCTTCTCCGTCGTCTTCTTTCCTCTTCTCTTCTTCGATGTTGACACAACTCTGTCTCCCGCTGTAATGCCGTGTGCGCGGTGTGCAACGACATATAGGCACGCCCCATGCCTATATAAGTTGTTGCGCACCACGCACACGGCATTACATTGGCGGTTGGACTTAATGCCAACAAGCTTACATCCAACATATCCCGTTGGAAAATCTGATCGTTTGTACACGGCATTAGAGCCGGCAGGGGACAGATGCAGCATCGGACTGATCCTACATCCACTTACTGTAGGTAAGTATAATTCTTAAAAAAATAAAAACCCATGCATCTCTTTTAACTCCTTCCTGCGTCTCTTTAAATGCTCTGAGCACCAGGGGGCAGTAAAGATCGGCTGATTACATGACCTATGTGATTGGCTGTTGTGGTGGCGACATGATTGGGAGCCCCTCCCACTGACTACCAATCATTAGACCTAGAACTACATTGTATTTTTGTTTCTCCTTGTAGAGTGTAAAAAATTAAATATTAAAACATAAAAAAAGAAAACCTAGATCAAGGTTTGATCTTACTTGCCATTCTTACTGTTTGGGTCAAATAAGGGTTAAAAGTCAGGGTCAGTATATTTTGGGCAGGATTTTTTTTTTTTACTTTTTAAAAATTTGTATCAGTGTCAGTGTGTTTTAGGTAGGCCAAAAAAAAAAAAAAGAAGCAAAATGCGCACTATTATTTCTGGGCTGTACTAAAGATACAAACAACCAATAACATACATATACAGTGCTGTGAAAAAGTATTTGCCCCCTTCCTGATTTTTTATTTTTTTTGCATATTTCTCACACTTAAATGATTCAGATCATCAAACAAATCAAACACATTTTAATATTTCACAAAGATAACCCAAGTAAATCCAAGATGGAGTTTTTTAAATTATTATTTCATTTATTAAGGGAAAAAAGCTGTTCAAACCTGCCTGGCCCTATGTGAAAAAGTAATTGCCCCCTCCCGTGCTGAATCATGAATGAACTGTGATTAACCACAATTTTTTGGAAAGCTGAGTTAAATTTCACTTGCCACACCCAGGCCTGATTACTGCCAGAGCTGTTGAATCAAGAAATCACATAAATAGAAGCTGTCTGACAAAGTGAAGAACGTTAACAGATTACAAAAAGCCACACATCATGCCACAATCTAAAAAAATTCAAGAACAGATAAGAAACAAAGTAATAAACATGTATCAGTCTAGGAAGGGTTTCAAAGCCATTTCTAAGGTTTTGGAACTCCAGTGAACCACGGGAAGAGCCATTATCCACAAATAGAGATAACTAGAACAGTGGTGAACTTTGCCAGGAGTGGCCGGCCTACAAAAATGAGGCAAGAGCATGACGACAACTCATCCAGGAGGTCATAAAAGAACCCAGAACAACATCTAAAGAACCGCAGGCCTCACTTGCCTCAGGTAAGATCAGTGTTCATGATTCAACAACAAGAAAGAGACTGGGCAAAAATGGCATCCATGGGAGAGTTCCAAGGCCAAAGCCACTGCTGACCAAAAAGAACACAAAGGCTCATCTCACATTTACCAAAAAACATCTTGATTATCCCCAAGACTTTTAGGCAAATATTCTGTGGACTGATGAGACAAAAATTTTACTTTTTGGAAAGTGTGCGTCCCGTTACATCTGGCATAAAACTAATACAGCATTTCATAACAAGAACATGATACCGACAGTCAGACATGGTGGTGGTAGCAGGATGTTCTGGGGCTGCTTTGCAGCTTCAGGACCTGGACGACTTACCATAATTGATGGAACCATGAATTCTGAGCTCTACCAGAAAATCCTAAAGAAGAATGTCCGGCCATCAGTTTGTGACCTCAAGCTCAAGTGCACTTGGATTATGCAGCAGGACAATGATCCGAAAAAACAACAGCAAGTCCACCTCCAAATGGTTCAAACAAAGCAAAATTCAGGTTTTGGAGTGGCCTAGTCAAAGCCCGGACTTAAATCAAATTGAGATGCTGTATCATGACCTAACAGCTGGAAAACCCTCCGATGTGGCTGAATTAAAACAATTGTACAAAGAAGATTGGGCCAAAATTGCTCCACAGTCATGTGAAAGACTCATTGCCAGTTATCGCAAACGCTTGATTGCAGTTTTTGCCGCCAAGGGTGGCACAACCAGTTATTAGGTTTAGGGGGCAATTACTTTTTCACCTAAAGCCAGGCAGGATTGAACAGCTTTTTTGCCTTAATAAATGAAACCATTTCACAGCATTGTATGCGGTTTCACTGCAATCGCCGGAAGCAGGAGAATTTATTTTGGGTTGTTCTTTGGTGGTAGGTTATGGTAGTAACAAGAAATATACAGCTACATAAAAAAAAAAATTATATATTTTTGTTTTACTATTTTAGGCCAGTTTTCATTTGATAATAAAAAAACAAATCAGGAGATCTCTGTTGCCATTTACCAAATGAAAGCCCAGTTTGTCCTGAAAAAAAAACAAAACAAGGTATAATCCACCTGGATGCACAAAGTAGTTGCGATGATATGTACGGTTTTACCAACACATGTCAAAGTTGCAAAAGTGTGCTTAGGCATTAACATTTGTTTTACCCTTTGGCATTAAGGGGTTGAACTTCAGGTTTGATCTGACATGGACTTACTTAAAAAAAAAAAAAAACACTCACCAGATCAGACTAATCACCCCCATATCATACTCTGCAAACATCCAATTTTTTTTCTTCATTGTTTTTTCCAAAAATGTCTTGGTTTTGCTCTTTCGAACATTTTTTTTTACAGTAGTTCTCTGGCCTGAAGATCTGTGCATAGGTTCCATATTGAATTGTGTAATAATCAGGGCCAAAAGAGCTGCATGCGGGCCGTCCACCTCTCCGATGGAGAGTGTGACGGGCCGCATACCGAGCGCCTGTAGCTCATTTAATCGATAGCTTTTATTTTTTTTTGAAGGCACATTGCCTTGTGCCATGCCTTCACTTTTCATAAATGACCCAATTAGTTATTTGTCCCCATCGCTGACTTGGCAGCATCCAGCGCCGAGCACTCTCCACTCACTAACCCGGGGGGCTCCATCGGCGTTATGGAGCCGTGCCCACTGACGTTATATCTCAACAGATACAAATGATCCCGCTCGTCATTTACTACCGCGAGTGCTGGTGGGCCAGAGATGGATGGCTCTTACATTACATTTACCACGGCGTACGTTATAAATAGATTTGTAAAACTGCATATGTAGCTGGATTTAGGGCCTGAAGCAATTACATACAACTGAGTTGATTTTCAGGGAGCATTTTCCATAAGTGCACATACCAAGCTCTTATTACAGACTTGACTTGAAGGCCATTTTTTTAAAAGGGACTTTCAAACTGCTACAAACTTGGTGTCTTCTATTTTGATGGATTTGTAAATGCCCCCTCTAGTGGCCATTTATATTTTTTAGGAAAGTAGCATCCCTGTTCAAAGACTGCTATGATAAGCTGTGTTGGCAACAAGAAATTCTTTTACTGGATGTTGCCATTACACTGTATAAAAACATACACTATATTTTCAAAAGTATTGGTACGCCTGCCTTTCCACGCACATGAACTTTAATGGCATCCCAGTCTTAGCCCGTAAGGTTCAATATTGAGTTGGCCCCCCCTTTGCAGCTATAACAGCTTCAACTCTTCTGGGAAGGCTGTTCACAAGGTTTAGGAGTGTTTAGTTTGTTTGCACACATTTGCAAATATATGTGTAAGCTGCAGCAACCACGTCATGGTACCCAAGTGTACAGCAATCCTAACTCAACTATCATTTTGAGAGTCCCCTGAGCTGGGAAAAATATATAATAATGGAAAGATTAAGAACAGGTATGCCTGGAGAGAGCAAACCCCACCTTAAAGGTGTAGGGATGCACTGACCGGTGCAGGTTACTCATATACACTATATTACCAAAAGTATTGGGACACCTGCCTTTACACGCACATGAACTTTAATGGCATCCCAGTCTTAGTCCGTAGGGTTCAATATTGAGTTGGCCCACCCTTTGCAGCTATAACAACTTCAGCTCTTCTGGGAAGGCTGTCCACAAGGTTTAGGAGTGTGTCTATGGGAGCGTTTGACCATTCTTCCAGAAGCGCATTTGTGAGGTCAGGCATTGATGTTGGATGAGAAGGCCTGACTTGCAGTCTCTGTTCTAATTCATCCCAAAAGTGTTCTATCGGGTTGAGGTCAGGACTCTGTGCAGGCCAGTCAAGTTCCTCCACCCCAAACTCGCTTATCCATGTCTTTATGGACCTTGCTTTGTGCACTGGTCCAAATAATTTTGTGGAGGGGGGATTATAGTGTGGGGTTGTTTTTCAGGGGTTGGCCCCTTAGTTCCAGTGAAGGGAACTCATAAGGCGTCAGCATACCAAGACATTTTGGACAATTTCATGCTCCCAACTTTGTGGGAACATTTTGGGGATGGCCCCTTCCTGTTTCAACATGACTGCACACCAGTGCACAAAGCGAGGTCCATAAAGACATGGATGAATCCTGACCTCAACCCAATAGGACACCTTTGGGATGAATTAGAGTCCAACATCAGTGCCTGACCTCACAAATGCGCTTCTGGAAGAATGGTCAAACATTCCCATAGACACACTCCTAAACCTTGTGGACGGCCTTCCCAGAAGAGTTGAAGCTGTTATAGCTGCAAAGGGTGGGCCAACTCAATATTGAACCCTACGGACTAAGACTGGGATGCCATTAAAGTTCATGTGCGTGTAAAGGCAGGTGTCCCATTAGTTTTGGCAATATAGTGTAATTTTATAGATTTTTCAACTGGACTATCTGGGATTCGATCCTGATATGCAAATCAGTTTTTATAAGCGTAAGCAATTACTATAGTATACAGGAAATTTTTTTTTCTACTTATGATTATTGTACTTTATATGGTAGTTAGAAAAAAATGTAGACATTTATATCTCCATTGTGAATGAGATCCACAACATTGGGTATCTTACTGCCTCAATAAAATGAAGAGATGAAAAATCCCCAGCCACTTGGTACTCTTGGCATGACTTCAAGTTCTCAGAAAAATACCATGTATATGTCTCATTCTAAGGGAGCAACACATAAGGATTGAATGGGCATATCTTATTTTTTTGAAGTGCATTAAAATGATGCCACCTGCCTTCCAGGTGGAAGGGCAAAGAGACTTTCTTTACAACATTCCTATACGCGCTAAAGGTTTGTCCCCGGGATTGGCCTATAGTAGTAGTCATCCTGTACCAGCAGTGGCTACTTGACAAGGTTGTTAATATATTTCAATATCTAAAAAATAATAATGTATGTTTTTAGAATTAACGTGTAAAAATCTGCACATGCATCGGAACATGCACACGGTCGACTGGCTGCCCACAGTACAGCTAGGATGGCAGGTAACACTGACAGGGCCGCCCCACAAGTCATTTTCTAATCCTGACAAGCAGATGTCTGACTCCTTATCTCGGTTATGGGAACAAGAGCTCTCAGACCTTCTGGACACTATCCAGCAGCCCGGACAGCCGAACTAATGCAACCACTGACTGACATAAGTTTCCCAAGCTAATTCCTTCCTCTGATTTGTCTGGAACAGTAGGCAGCCAGGACGTGCCAGGACACCTGCGCTCTCCTCTCATTTCAAGGTGGGCAGCTGGACAGGGACGATGGGGAGAGCCTTGGCACCAAACCAGCAGGCTCTGGCTGAGCTTGGCAGAATGACTTCCAGGTGACAGAGCAGAGGCTGGAGTGCCGGATCTATTGCTTCATTACAAAGGCAATAAACAAAGCCAAGCCACAGCAGAGAAGGTTCCAGTGATGGCAAATGAGAAGATGAACTTACTATCTAAATTATCTGTTATTATTGTACAGTTCTCCTAATGGCCCAAAAAACCCAACACACCTATCACATGTGTCTTATTTACTACAGATACGGTATAAGATAGACAGATAGATAGATAGATAGATAGATAGATAGATAGATAGATAGATAGATAGATAGATAGATAGATAGATAATTTTTTAACTTTTTATTGTTTGAACATTGCACTAACACCATATTGCATAGATGCAGCACTGAAATGCATGGATGTTTGTTTTGAATTATCTATTATTGTTTGAAAATTGCACAGGCTTTGTGGAATATTTGCAATACACAGGCTGATTGGAGCACTTTTACCTATTTATTCATTCATTGAAGTTTATTGCACATCAATGTATAGTATTAATAGATTTTGTATATTTTGTATGTTAAGCACAACATCACTTTATTAATATTTTAATAGAAATGTCTTACATTTTTATTTTGATAAGCACAGCGTGTGTACTATTTGGTTTAGATAGATTAGAAATAAATAGATATAGAGATAGATAAGAAAGCGATAGATAGATAGATAGATAGATAGATAGATAGATAGATAGATAGATAGATAGATAGATAGATAGATAGATTGATTTTAGATAGATAGATAGATAGATAGATAGATAGATAGATAGATAGATAGATAGATAGATAGATAGATAGATTTGAGATAGAGAGAGAGATAGATAGAGATAGATAGATAGATAGATAGATAGATAGATAGATAGATAGATAGATAGATAGATAGATAGATAGATAGATAGATAGATAGATAGATAGATAGATAGATAGAGAGATAGGCTGGCCATACATTATACATTGTTGTACTACATAGTTGAAGGGAAATGTAAAGTAAATTGAATAAGAACATTGTATAATGTATGGCCAGCCATAGATAGATAGATAGATAGATAGATAGATAGATAGATAGATAAGCAATAAATAGATAGATAGATAGATAGATAGATAGATAGATAGATAGATAGATAGATAGATAGATCGATAGATAGATAGATAGATAGATAGATAGATAGATAGATAGATAGATAGATAGATAGATAGATAGATAGATACACAAGTGGATTAGAGATAGCTAGATTTAGAGATAGACAAGAAATCAATAGACAATAGATAGGTAGATTAGAGATAAGAAAACAATAGACAATATATAGATAAAACATAGATAGATAGATTTGAGAAAACCCTGTTGCTTCTGTTAAGTTGGCCATACACAAAGCACGTTTTGTTCAGTTCCTAATAAATGGGCCCAAATTTGAGTCGTTGGCCCCCTCCCTCCCAACATAATTTGATACAAAAATCGAAGGAGTCGGGCAGGAAATTGTCGGCTTCATACAATCTCCATACAGAGGATTTTATAGCTGAAGCCTACCAGTCAGTGACAGTAGCAGGTTCCATTTAATATAGGGATTG
The DNA here is from genome assembly GCF_042186555.1 of Aquarana catesbeiana. Classification (NCBI taxonomy): domain Eukaryota; kingdom Metazoa; phylum Chordata; class Amphibia; order Anura; family Ranidae; genus Aquarana; species Aquarana catesbeiana. The sequence goes on along the minus strand of NC_133325.1, from coordinate 781,450,559 downwards.
TTGAAATGGCTTACTTACATTTCCATTCCCTTCCCCAATCCTAATCCTGTGCCTAACCACCTCTGATTCCTGTATAAAGTTTATGTTAGAATAAAATTATACACAGGTTTGTCCATGCTTCTTCAGGGACTGGGGATTTTCTGTTCTGACACCTAAAGAAGAATATGTGGGGTGGGGGTGGGGAGGGATTATAAACAATTTTAGAAGCAAGATTCAGAGATACAAAGTAACAGTTATACCAACCTCATGACTCAACCTTTCTTCTTTCCCCTTGCCCCTTAACTATTCCTAGTACATGCTGTTTTGTATTTTGTATTATTTTATTTCTTCTTTTACTCTTTTGTAACCTTTATTGTTTAAACCTTTTACATTATGTATTAATGTTTTGTATTGCCCCAGTGTATGAGCTAAAGTGGTCAAATGCAAGCAGGTAAAAGAAAGGAAACGTTAAAAACAATATGTTGAAATAATACATACACATCATTCAGAACCATGGACAGCACCACAGGGAATATGATAACCTTGAATCAGCACAGCACCAAAAAGAAATAATAAAATATTGAGTTCAGAACCTTAGACAGCACCACACAGTAGCTAGAGCAGTGTTTCTCAACTCCAGTCCTCAAGGTGCCCCAACAGGTCATATTTTTAGTCTTTCAATTATTTTGCACATGTGATTTGATCAGTTTCACTGCCTTAGTAATTACCACAGCTGTTTCATCTGAAGGAAATCCTGAAAACATGACCTGTTGGGGCACCTTGGGGACAGGAGTTGAGAAACACTGAGCTAGAGAACCTGAGTTCAGAGTCTTGGATAATACCAGAACAGGCAGATAACCTCCCTGTGCAAGAGCTGACATGGTCAAATACAGGTGTGATAGCTGAAGTGGTAATAACAAATTAGGTAAAATAAGTTGATAAGTTAAATAACATTCATTAAAATAATGTATATGCATGTTTTAGTACCTTGGACAACACTGCAAAAATCTGATAACCTGGGTTCAGCACTTTGATAGCACCATAAAGCAGCACCTAGATAATTTGAGTTCAGATCCTTGGGCAGTACCAGAGAATAGTAATATAACCTGGATTCAGCACCTTGGGCAGCACCAGAGAGTAGTCATATAACCTGGATTCAGCACCTTGGACAGCACCAGAGAGTAGTAATATAACCTGGATTCAGCACCTTGGACAGCACCAGAGAGTAGTAATATAACCTGGATTCAGCACCTTGGGCAGTACCAGAGAGTAGTAATATAACCTGAATTCAGAACCTTGGGCAGCACCAGAGAGTAGTAATATAACCTGGATTCGGCACCTTGGACACCACCAGACAGTAGTAATTCTGGATTCAGCACCTTGGACAGCACAAGAGAATAGTAATATAACCTGGATTCAGCACCAGATAGTAGTAATATAACCTGGATTCAGCACCTTGGGCTGCACCAGAGAGTAGTCATATAACCTGGATTCAGCACCTTGGACAGCACCAGAGAGTAGTAATATAACCTGGATTCAGCACCTTGGACAGCACCAGAGAGTAGTAATATAACCTGGATTCAGCACCTTGGACAGCACCAGAGAGTAGTAATATAACCTGGATTCGGCACCTTAGACAGCACCAGAGAGTAGTAATATAACCTGGATTCAGCACCTTGGGCAGTACCAGAGAGTAGTAATATAACCTGAATTCAGAACCTTGGGCAGCACCAGAGAGTAGTAATATAACCTGGATTCGGCACCTTGGACACCACCAGACAGTAGTAATTCTGGATTCAGCACCTTGGACAGCACAAGAGAATAGTAATATAACCTGGATTCAGCACCAGATAGTAGTAATATAACCTGGATTCAGCACCTTGGGCTGCACCAGAGAGTAATAATATAACCTGGATTCAGCACCTTGGACAGGACAAGAGAGTAGTAATATAACCTGGATTCAGAACCTTGGGCAGCACCAGAGAGTAGTAATATAACCTGGATTCGGCACCTTGGACAGCACCAGAGAGCAGTAATTCTGGATTCAGCACTTTGGACAGCACAAGAGAATAGTAATATAACCTGGATTCAGCACCTTGGACAGCACCAGAGAGTAGTAATATAACCTGGATTCAGCACCTTTGACAGCACAAGAGAGTACTAATATAACCTGTATTCAGCACCTTGGGCTGCACCAGAGAGTAGTAATATAACCTGGATTCAGCACCTTGGACAGCACAAGAGAGTAGTGATATAACCTGGTTTCAGGACCTTGGGCAGCACCATGCTGCTTTGAGATAACCGAGTTCAGACCTTGGGCAGCACCACACAGCAGACAACTTGGCGCAGCCATGTAAATTATTACTTTATGTCCCTGGCTGTGCATCCACAACTGCTGGTTTATAACAGAGATACAACCTAATAGTACAGAACCATTTAATCTGAGCTTCATGCAGATGTTTCAAGCTCGCTAGCCATTTTTAGGGCAGCACATGAAAACAATGGCTTCTAGGGAGTAGTCCAGGGTTTCCAACCATCCAGCAGTCTTAGGCTGGGTTCACATATATGCAAATTGGATGCGTTTTTAACCGCATCCAATTCACATAATGTGATTGTGAGCGGCATTGAAAGCCGGTTTACACATGTGCCATGGTGCGGTTTTGAAAAGGGTCCTGTAAGTTTTTGGGTCCAGTTCAAGTGCGAATTCAGGGAAAAATTTGCACCTGAACCGGTGAACAGAAACGCACCGGACTCCAGACTGCAAACCACAGCCACATATATTGTATGTGAACCCAGCCTTACTGAAAGACATAATGCTCAAAATATATTTCTTTCTTAAATAAGAAAAGGACACATGTTCCCCCATACTGAGGAGCTCCAGGTACTTTTTGCAGCTGCAAAGAAGGAAGGAGTAGTCAGGGAGGGTATGTACGGTGAATGTAAGGGGGCTTTGTAGAGACACAGTTATTTTGTCTTGCATGGGCAAGGTCGTGTCTCATCAACCTCTTTCTGTTGGCAGTAGTTGGCCCTTCAAGGGGATCTTAACACCACAGGCATTTCCGGGGCTCCTCAATCACATGGTCACTATGCTTGGCTGTCACACATTATCAGGAGTCCATCCTACCAGTTCTCAATTCTAAACCAGGAGCTGTAGATACCAGCGATGTCACAGAGCTAGGGGCACGCAATTGAGCATGCTTCCAGTACAGAACAGCATACGCAGACAGTATATGTGGCAGCATGGCATTAATACCCACTCATAAACACTGGTGGCAATGAGTTAAAGACGCAAGAAGTTCAAGCCAAACTGGGAAACTTACAAATGATTGTTGTTTACGTCTAGGGCACTTGTTTAAAAATATTTAACTACCTAATCCTCCTCTTCTCTACACTGCTAGACCAACCTGCAGTATTTTCTCCCCTGAGCTCAAGTGGTCAAAGATCCTGTCACCATTACTCTGCACTGGACATCACGACACAGAGGGACAGTCCAATGTTGGATCGTAGGAGAGCGTCATCTGTCTAGGGAGCGGAGAACCAAGTAGTTAAAATCACCTTTCCTCTCCCTTACACTAAACGGTGCAGCCCTACTATAAGGGGTCATTTTCAAGTGTCCGAAGTTGGGCTTTAAAGAAGCCAGTGAGCTGGTAATGTTTTTCAAACAACACTTTAGCTGAGCCAAAATGTTTCTCAATTTTTGAGCAACTCTATGGGAAGAACATTGCTCTGAAGTATTCCCTACTTTCCCAAACTAGACTGTCAGTGATTCTGCTGGGGAAACAAAATGTGTGAAATTTGAACTCAAAGTTTGGTGAATCTTGGGGCAGGAGGCGAGTCTCAAAACGACACTGAGAAACAGCAATAGTATTTTAGATCTGATAGTACAGGATGAAACCCAGGTCTTAAAATATCACCCAATGCATCCGCTGTGTTCCTACAAAGAGGAGAGAGAGTGCACAGGCTCTGGTGTAACACCTTAACTATGTTACACCAGAGCCTGTTTGCTCTCTCCTCTTTGTGCTTTGGCAGCTTCCAGCGTAGCAAGGTTCTGCAGACTCAGGAAACGTAACCCCTACTTATATGGGCCATCATTGGTACATTTGGATTCATTGCCCAGAGACTTTCACAGACCTTAGCACAATCACTGGAGTTTAAATGTGCTGGTTCCTCCAAAGACTACCTGTTCTCTAGCTCCCTCATCACTTCCTCCCTTGCTCACACCCAGGACTCCTCCAGAGCCTCCCCCATCCTCTGGAACTCCCTATTCCAATCTGTCTGGCTATCTCTTACACTGTCCACTTGACCACCAACACTTAACAACTGATCTTCTACCTTCTCCATTATTATTATTATTTTTATTATTATTATTATTATAATGCAGGATTTATCTAGCGCCAACAGTTTATGCAGCGCTTTACAATATAAAAGGGAGACAATACAGTTATAATACAATAAAATACAAGAGGATTAAGAGGGCCCTGCTCAGAAGAGCTTACAATCTAACAAAGTGGGGCAGGTGGTACAAAAGTTTGTAACTGTGGGGAATGAGCTGGTGGAAGCAGTAGCAGATTAGTTGGAGACGTGATAGGCTTTCCTGAAGAGATGAGTTTTCAGGGATCGCCTGAAGGTAGGAAGAGTAGAGAATAGCTGGACAGGTGGCGGTAGCGAGTTCCAGAGGATGGGAGAGGCTCTGGAGAAATCCTGAAGACGAGCATGAGAGGAGGAGACGAGAGGGCTTGAGAAGAGCGGAGAGGTCGATTTGGGTGATATTTGGAGACAAGATTGGTGATGTAGCTCGGGGCAGAGTTGTGAATGGCTTGGTATTGTTAGTATTTTGAATTTAATTCCCTGGGTGATTGGGAGCCAGTGTAGGGATTGGAGGAGAGGGGTGGTGGTCAGTGTAGTGATTGGAGGAGAGGGTTGGCAGACACTGAGCGGTTGGTAAGGTGGATAAGTCTGGCAGCAGCATTCATGATAGACTGAAGAGGGGAAAGCCTATGGAGAGGTAGGCCAATGAGAAGGGAGTTGCAATAGTCAAGGCGAGAGATAATATATCAACTCATCCCCACACCATTGTTACCTTTTGTATCACTTACTCTTTTATTTTACATTGTAGGCTGTCATGACCATAGGCCATCCCAACCATCATGTCTTGATTGCATTATAACTGTAGTTTTATTCTTTATTTGGTAAAGCGCTGTGCCTTGGTGCTTTATAAACTATGAATACAAATAATAACAATATAAATAATAATAATAATAATAATAATAATAATAATAATAATAACAAATATTATTATTATTATTATTATTATTATTATTATTATTATTAATAATAATAATAATAATAATAATAATAATAATAATCTGGATTCAAATCTGTTAATCAGTTCGTTCTGATAAAGATAATCATAAGGCTAATTATTGATTACCCCTAAAGGCAATCCAAGACTTGCTGATTCTGCTCATCTAATGTTTTTCTCTTTTTATCCGGCTGTCAATATCAGCTCAATGACTTGTGTGGCAGCTCTCTGCCTCCCTGTTACCCAAAATCTATACCAGTCCTTCCATAAAATCTTGCATACGGCTCTTTAGCCGGTACTTCAACACTCTTATTCAATGCTCATGTTAAGAGCCTGATTGAAGCATACTGCACAAATCTTCACACTGCTGCAGAACAACAAGATAATGTCTCTGCAATTCTGGTATTTAAATGGAAACACCACTATTGCACACAAACATTTACCCGCAGACCTAAAGTGGTTGCAAGCCTCTGACATGAAGTACGAGCAAATCATATATCTCTATAGTGTCTACTTGTCTCAACCCAGAGCACTATGGGTAATTTCTAGCTGCTGCTTCATTCCTCTGCTACCTGACAGCAAGAGATAAAAAGGTCACAGGGAAGGGAGCTCCAGCACACAGCCTGTGATTGACAGCCTCAGCTCTGTTTCTGTGTGCTGTTTGAAGGGGAGTGCCCCTTCCCTCCAATCAGTTCTCACTGAGCTCTGCAGAGTGTCAGCTCAGCTCCCCATCCCCTTTTTTCTGAAAGCTTGGGCAAGCTTTATAAGGTCTGGACTTTGCAGAGGCGTAGAGGAGAAAAGGACTGCCGATAAACAGATACAGCTTATGTAGTCTGATTTGTTTCATCTCTGTATCATCTGAGGTTAGTAACTTCACTGAGCATATGTAGGGTTTACAGAAGTGGACCTATCATCAGAAATATTTTTTTCATGGTCAGTCCATCATACATGCTAATGGGTATTTCTCTATCTATCTATCTATCTATCTATCTATCTATCTATCTATCTATCTATCTATCTATCTATCTATCTATCTATCTATCTATCTATCTATCTATATCTATATAGATATAGATATAGATATAGATATACATATATATATATTTATATATATATATATATATATATATATATATATATATATATATAGATAGATATATATCTATCCATATAGATAGATATATATCTACATAGATATACAGTATATATATATATATATATATATATATATATATATATATATATATATATAGATAGATAGATAAAAAAATTGCAGAGCTATTCATTCTGTGAAACTGCGTGTACATGGGGGGGGGGGGGGGGGGTAAAATAAAAGGTTTTTAGGCAATTTTATCTCCAGGTCAAATATGTGAGTAAGGAAATATCACATTATGGCCACTCAGCGGAGCTGATGATCATAATACAAAAATACGTATTTACTATAATTGACATCTCCTTCTAGTGGCCATAATGCCATAATGTGGTATTTTCTGATTCACACATTCAACCTGGAGAGAAAAATCACCAAATAACATTTGATTTTGTCCTCATTCTCACAGAATAAATGTACATGCAGTTTCACAGAACTAATAGCTCTGGAAATGTTTTATAAATAGTCCTTTTGTAACTGTAACACTTCCCCCCCGGTGTTAACCCAGTCCACAGTCTCAGCCATTTTCCACTCTATACAAATCTGAAACAAGAAGGGTCGGCTTGTATAGTCTTTTCAGCAGTTTTTGTATACAGTATATACATAAAACAGATTTGCTTGATGTGTATAATCTTAAAGTGTGTGTTAGTGTATTTAAAAAATATTGTTGCTATACAGTATAGCATATTTCTACTGTGTATATAGAATGCAATTACAGTATGTACATTATGTACAAAGTTTCACACATTTCTTTTTGGTCAAATGCACCCCTCTCTGGTCATACACACCCATCTCTGGCAAGACCCACCCCTCTCTGGTCATCCAGTCCCATATCTGGAAAGACACACCCCTCTCTGGTCATCCAATCCCATATCTGGAAAGACACACCCCTTACTGGCCAGACAAATCCAGATGTGGAAAGAGACACCCCTCTCTGGCCCAACACACCTCTCTTGGGTCAGACACACCCCCTTTCAGGTCAAACACACCCATATCTGGTCAGGCACAGCCCTTTCTAGTTAGACACACCCCTCTCTGGTCAAACATACCCTCCTCCGGTCAGACACACCTTTCTGCAGACAGATACACATCTCTCGGGTCAGACACACCCCTATCTAGTCAGACACAGCTCTCTGCAGTCAGACACAACCCTCTCTGGTCAGAGACACCTCTCTTGGGTCAGACACATCTCTCTATGTTCAGAGACACCTATATCTGGTCAGGCACAACCCTTTCTAGTTAGACACAACCCTCTCTGGTCAGACACACCTTTCTGCAGTCAGATACACACCTCTCGGGTCAGACACACACCTTTCTGGTCAGACACACCCATCTCCTGTCACACACACCTCTCTAGTCAAAGGCAAACACATCTCTCTGTGGTCAAACACATACCTCTCTGGTCCGGTACACCCCCTTCCTGGTCAGACACACCCATCTCTGGCAAGACACATCCCTCTCTGGTTAGACCCTCCCCTCTCTGGTCAGACATACCCTTTACTCATCAGACGCACCCCTCTCTAGTCAGACACACCTCTCTTTGGTCACACACACCTCTCTGCAGTCAGACACACCCCTCTCTGGTCAGACACACCCATCTCTGGTCAGACACACCTCTCTGCAGTCAGACACACCAATGTCTGGTCAGACACACCCCTCTCTATTCAGACACACCTCTCTGCAGTCAGACACACCTCTCTCTGGTCAGAGACACCTCTTTTTGTTCAGACACACCCCTCTCTGGTCAGAGACACCTCTCTTTGTTCAGACAC